>NW_027436113.1:0-211470 GCF_964199755.1 Larus michahellis | reverse complement strand
GCTCAATTTTCCTTTTCCTGTTCCTGCCATCGCATTGTGTTTTACATAAGCTTGAGACCACGGCCATTCTGGGTCTCTTTGACTACAAACAACAGGGAGTAAAGAGATAAAACTGAATAGCATCAATTCCATCTGCCAATTCGTCATTCTAAAATTTAGGCCTCCAGATGGCCATACATAACAAAAATAATATTATTGCCAGGATCAATGTCAGGATTCCCTGGAGACACTCGAGGTTAGCGTAGGCCAATGCGTCTGTCCACGTACAGTTCTTCCGAGGTTCCTGTAAGACACAAAGGAAAAGAAAATCTGCTCGGTCTCATTTGACCGACGGGGTTAAAAAGAGGGCGAGATCCACCGGGTGCTGATCCGGTGTATCTTCCCTGAACAGTCTTTGGCTTCCCGTGCATGGGGGTTTTTGGGAGTAGCTAACACCATTGGTACTGTGCCAATTTGAGGCATTTTCACTAACACAGGTTGCCCAGGGTGAAATTGTCCTAGGTATTTTCGTGGTTCATTGGGAACTTTTGGAGTGATGATATCAGCAGATACACAGAAAGCTTTCATTTTAGGACAGCCATCTCCACTCCATCTGTTATTTAATTGATAGATGGCATCATCCAATGGCAAATGCCAACCAGGTTCATGAGTTTTTGCAAAACGCTTAACCAATCCATTGGTGCGTTCAACAATGCCATTAGCCTGAGGATAATAGGGAGTATGAAATACCCATCGAATCCCTTCTTCTTTGGCCCAATCTTGTACCACTGTAGCGGTAAAGTGTGAACCGTTATCACTTTGGATTTCCTCAGGAAGGGGAAGTGTGCTGAACCACCCTTTTAGGCCTTTCACTGTGTTGTTCCCGGTAGCTGATTTGAAGCTGGTGGCCATAGTGAGGCCAGAGATAATCTCCACTCCGACTAGGACGTATCTTTTCTCACCTGATGATCTCAAGGGCCCAATATAATCAATTTGCCATGAATGCCACAATGTTTTCTTGTCCCGAATGTGTAAAGGAGGCGCCTTACTCGGATGATCTTTATTGAGTCGTAGGCGACATTGTGAACAGGCGGTTACTACTTGTTCACACAGCTTAACCGACACAGGCCACCCCCGGGCTAGACCTTCCTGATACAGATCAGCACGGCCTGTATGGCCACCCTTAATATGTAACCATTCGAGTAAGCGTTCCCATTCCCGACCATCATCTACAATGTCAATTTGCTGCAACCGCGTGAGGCTATCTACCTGTTGGTTGAATTGAGCAGTGATCGAGTTCGAACGATCATGGCCTTTTACCCAACCGATGTGCAATGTTCTCTGTCCTCCCATTTCCAACAGTTGCTTCCAACTCTCTGTCTCCCAGATTGGGACTCTATTCACCTGCCAATCATTGGCTGCCCAGTGTCCAATCCATTCAGTGGCTCCTTTAAAAACAGCATATGAGTCAGTGTAAATGTAAGTAGCCCCACGTTGTGCAGCTAGTAGGACGGCTCTGAGTTCCCCTACTTGTGCGCTACCTTCTCCTGTTTCAATTGCTCTTTCCCCCGTTGCTACTTCCAGTGCTACGGCCTTGTATTTCCACTTATTGTTCTCACGGTGAGATGACGCATCAGTAAACCACACTCCTGTAAGATCACTGCCTTCTTTCAGAGGAGGTGCTTCTTGGATTGGAGATGGTCTGTTTGGTGGGGATTGGAACAATAGGGCACCATCTATATCCTTCTGGAGCTTGGATACTTTGATACTACCTTCAGAGATTGGCATGATATCATTAATGCCTTCTAAATAAGCATACCACTTTCGAACTGTGGGTTTCTGGGCAATGCCGGCTGGTGGTGCTGTCCCTTTACGGACCACATCTAGGAGACGAAAAGGGCCCCGAACAATCACGCTCTGTTCTCTCCTTATCTGCTCTGCTCGTTGCAATGCTCGCACCAGGGACAGTAAACCCTTCTCTAGGTCTGAATATCTGCTCTCAGTATCATTAAAGGAGTGAGAGCTAAATTCTAATGGTCTCTCCGGTCCTGCTGGTCCCTTTTGCCATAAGTTACAATGAGAACCATGTTCGCTGGACCCCCATTCTACATGGACAGGGTCAGTTGGATGTATGGGGCCAAGTTGTTGGAATAACCTTAGCTCTTTTATTAGCAATTCCAGTGCATTAGTATGTTGTTCAGTCCACTCCCAGGATTTACCTTTTTTGAGCAAACAATAAAGGGGGCGAGCAATGATGGAAAAGCCAGGGATGTGTTTACGCCAATAACTTAAAGTTCCCAGAACTTGCTGTAACTCCTTCGTGCTGGAAGGATTCTGTCCATGTTCTATTTTTTTCAGGGTATCCTGAGGGACAGAAGCAGCTCCCTTAATCCACCAGACCCCCAGGAATTTAACTTCCTGTGCAGGTCCCTGACATTTTGAGTCTGGAATTTCCAATCCCAAATCTGATAATGTTTTTCGGATGTTTTGCATCATGTCTTGTACACTTTCTTGGCTCTCTCCCCCCCTATTAAGATGTCGTCAATATATTGGTATACTGTACATCCCTGTGAAACAGGAATCTCTGATAGCGCTTTAGCTAAAGCATTATGAGCAATGGTGGGGGAATGTTTGTATCCCTGTGGAAGTCGGTTAAAGGTATATTGGACTCCTTTCCACGTGAATGCAAACTGCGCTTTGTCTTGCTCAAGGAGGGGAATCATAAAAAACATGTCTTTTACATCTAAGGCAGCCATCCAAGGATGGGCAGCTCCTTTTATCATTGTCACAATTTCCGCGATACTCGGAACCGCAGCGGTCAGGGGTGCAGTGTTGGCGTTTAACTTTCGGTAATCTACTGTGAAACGCCATTGCCCGGTTGGTTTCTTTACTGGCCACACCGGTGAATTATAAGGCGAGTGAGTCCTCTGAATGATGTTTCTTTTTTCTAAATCTGATACCACCCCGTCTGCTCCTGCAAGTGCAGCTGCAGGCAGTGGGTACTGTCGGACGTTGGTAATTTTAGAGGGAGGCAAAGGTATAGATGTTTCTAATAGGCCCAGTTTAACTGTGTCTAATCCTTTTTTGCGTCCTGCAAAACTCCACGCAGTTCCATCCGGGAATTTCCACATTCGCCCACGCAGCACGTCAAATCCTAGGAGGTTAGAATGTGAGGCACCCACTAACACTTCTGCCCTAGTCATTCGCTGCTCTCCCGGCAACCAGAGGTTAATTTTTGCAGTGGGGCATGTTTTTACCACACCATCAATTCCTGTGAAGTTGACTCTGCGTCGGGTGGGATTTATACCTAGAAGTTGTGCTGTTTCGTTAGTGATTGCAGACATTTGGGCTCCAGTATCAATAATAAAATTTACCAATATCTTCCGGGGTCCAACAGGAATGATAATAACGGGTTCGGAGTCTTTATGAGAGAGCCATTGAATTGCTAGTACCTGCCGGACAGGGTGGCTCACTGCCCTCCCCGGGGATAGGAGTTTTTTGGCTGGGACTCTGTCAAATCAATCAAGTTACGTTCCGGTGCAGAAGGCACAATTTTCTCACGACTTGGGGATTCTCTGGTTAGACTTTTCTCCCCAGCCACATTATTCTTTCTAGTTAGAGATTGGACTAGTGTACGGAGGTCTCCCGTAGGGACACCGTGCAAGAATTGTCGGGGCACCCCTAATTGTAGGGCTTTACGCCACAACTCATTCCGGTCCTTATCAGGCTTAAACCTTTCCTCCGATTTAGGGTTTTTAGTGTGAGTTCGGACTTGGCGAACCTTTCGGGGGTGTTCGGAGGATTTCTCACTAGTTAGGCTGGCCCAGCCCATTCGGCGCCCATATTGATCTATTTCCTGTACATATTCATTCCAGGTGGGCATGTAGTGACGACGGCCCCGCCTATGAGCACCCCGAGCCTCTCGTATACGATCTTGAGTACGAACAAGGAACGGTTTCAGGCAATCGGGAAGACCACGGATGAGAGGGGCTAATCGATCGGGGTCGATAGGGGCTGACATTGGGGATTTCCGAAATTCCTCTCTGTCATACATGGCTTGCAGACAAGCTGCTTTCCGTACAGCCGCAAACAGATCAGAGTAGCCTGTAGCTCTAATCTCTAACGGCTCCCCCCTCTCTCGCGGATCCATACCCCCTGCCCAATAGGCTGCTCGAGCAGTTAGGGAATAATTATGATCCCCAGGCATAGTGGTTAAAAACACTCCTGGTCCCCAAGAGTCTCCTGCTTCTTCCTCACTCAGCATAATTCTGTCCCCCCCTTCAGAAGAAACTCGCCACACGTACTCAACAGCTGACTCTTCTGGTCGCCTCGAATATTTCTCCCTTATTTTTGTTAACTCGGTTGGTGTCCGTGGAACGGTACGCACAGTGGTGTGAATTTCATCATCGTCATCAACCGCAGCTTCAGTTTTAACCAGAGGACGTAAAGGAAAAACTTGGGATTTCAAAGTAAAAGTCCTTTCCTCCTCATCTTCTTCGTCATCCTCACTATTAGACAAAAAATCTCCGGTCTGGGTTCCGGAATTTGGATAACACATTAACTTACGAATCTGTTGGACCTGGGTCGAGGGCTGCATTTTATCTAAGAGCCCAGTCACCCTTTCTAATAATATTTTAAGTTGAGCATTCTGGTTTCCTAAACATTCATTCTCACTCACAAGCTTATCGACGTGAGTTCTTAATTTTTCTCCTGTCTCCTTTTGCAAGGCTAATGATGACTTCAGCACCTCATTCTCCGATTTCAGGGTTGCATATTCTACAGCTGAAATCAGATTAGGAGCAGGGGTTTCTCTAGCTTCTTGTTGTGCACAAGATAAACAGGCGCCTAACGCAGCACAAATCACACCCTTGCCTTTCCCCGCTCTGAGCTTCTGTGAAACCCGACACTCTTCAATACGTTCCACCACTTTCTCTTCATCCTTCCAAAATTTTTGGGCCCACTCCTTCCCAGCCTGGGAAGGGGCGCAATCATATTTTTGCAGCAGTTTATCCATGGCAATCCTGCCGACTACGCCAAATTCTGTTGCGTGAAACGGGGCCAAGCGGTTTTGGCAGAAGATGAACCCCCTTGCGTTCTAACACTCCTCACCGAGGTGGGAGGCTAGGTGCGGCTAGGTTTAAATTCTGAGTGATGCCCAATTCAGCACTATCAGTCCAATCGCGTTTAATATGTATTAAACTACTACGATTTGGATACACTAATAGTGGACTGCACCTTCAGTCTAGTCGTGCTCCTGAACTAGCACGGCCTCTCTGTAGTTTTGGTCGCGTTCAGTGAGAAAGCGGAACGACTAGCTACTTAAACAGTGCAGTTTATTTAAACAACAGATATACAGGTTCTTTAGGATTGCCGGTGATAAATACACTGTCTGCAAAGCACGTGCAAATAAAGATATTGCTAAGTATACAAACGCGCGACAAAATTATAAACGATACAGCCTGGCTATAAACGTAGGGTAGAGATTCTCTAGAGAAATTTCTAAGTCCCCGAGAAAGCGCTCGGTGTAATCGAAGTCTTACCCAAAGGCGTCCCTATGGGGGGGAAGAAAGGCTCAGCCCGTCGACTGATCCCGGAAATCAGCGGTGGAATTCTTCGCGATGGTGTCTTCCCTGACATCCCCTCTCTCTTGGGCTATTTTTATATTATTTTTTTATCTTCAAAGTGGAGTTTGAGTGACTTTAGTCATACATACTTTTATTATGATTAATGTATTCAAGGAGGAGTGTTCACACCTCGGGGGCGGATAGCCTCCGGGATGGAGGTGTGTTTTGGTACATTGTGGTGAGCAAAGTTCGCACAAAAGGACAGCATTTCATCAACATTTGACGAAAGGTTGGCTCGGGTAGCGTGTAGGCCGCTTATCAGTTCCGTAGTACCATCTCGTCCCCATATCTGCTATTCGTCACAAGGGAAGGCCACGGAACAAGCGTGTTCCGTTCCATCCCTCGTGTAGTTTCACAAACAGCCTCGCGCAGGGAATCACAGATGTTGCATTCTTCGTGTGCTAGCTGTGGCTGTATTCTACCTCAGAAGCCTCTTGATTTTATGACTTTCCTTAATGTGTGAACAATGCTGTATTTTTGTATTCTTGGCCAATTTAGTAATTATTCCACATAATCCACCCCGTGACTACAGTCACTCAAGCTCCACGATAATCAATACTGATGGGGAATATCACACGTCCTCTTATGGCGAGGGATATCAAGTGCAAATACTTCTTGTGGGGTGATTAAGCGAGTTAAGCGTTTCATCATAATCCAAAGTCTAACATGCAAAACAATTGTCAAAGCAAAGCACAATACAGTGAGTACTAGTAGAACAACAACAGGATGGAGCATCTTGTTAAAAAGTCCTGTAGCTGTCGGTGACCATCCAAAGAGGGTGTCCCACCATTCATGTCCACCGTCTCTCTTGACCCTTTCCAGTACATGGTGTATTTCTTCAACATCATGATGGACAGTAATCAGAGTTCTTTGTCCATTTTCTTGGGCCTCTTTCAACAATCGCTTCAATTCATCGTGTTGTAGCAACTTCCTCACTAGTGAGAGATTCATTCCGATAGGGGTAGGCAGCAAATCTCGAATCAATGTGTAATTAGATTGTAGCAATTGAAAAGACGTAACAGGAGCTGAATAACTGAAGTCACATCCAATGATGTTAGTAAAGTTACAAACACAAAGATTTGAGTTATTACTTATATCTACTGCTATGTCATCTACGAATACAAAAGTACAGGGAGACCTCATGCAAACACACCCTTTCCCAATATATACAAGCACAGTTTCTGGGGTTTCATCAGGTTGTATCTCAAAATGACAAACATTCTGGTTGGTGTCAAGACAAATGTCTTGTGCCTTGAGAGTATTACTCTCACAAATGAATCCTTGTTGATCTCGTGAAATGCATGCTTCAACATCAACAGTTTGCCATTTATTCTCGTTTTGTTGTGCCCACACTCTATGCTCTACCGGATGGAGTATAGCTCCATGGTGATTCAACCCCAGTGCGATGATTGGGTATATGGTGTATACTGAGGCATTGCGTATCGTTAAGACAAAAGCTGTGGCTTTGCTCTCAGTGGGATCATAGGTGAAATTAACCAGATACCACCAGGATTGAAATTTTCTCTCAAACTCAATTGCATTATCCCATATTACTTTTCGAATTTCAGTGGGCAAGGTGCCTTCTTCACCTTCCCTTATAATTGCGGCTGTCATAGATTGCATCCACAGTTGGGCTTGGATACAACTAAGGGCCAAGGAAACATTGTTTGGGGTTGTACCAAGTGCATTTGTGATCAGCTGATGGTCTTTTTCACCTGTTTCCTCCCACTGAGGCAATATATTCGATAAAAGCCATTGGTGATTTCCCAATGCTGATAGAGAGGACTGTAGAGGATGTTTTAATTTGTCTAGAGCACTAGTAGTTGTGACTAGTTTGTTTGCAAGTATCTCAGCATCTGTACTATTTAAGACTCCCAGTCCTGTTCCTAAGATACCAGTCACCTCTCTCTTCAGTCGTTGTGAGGTGTCAACAGTTCGCCGGCCTAACCATGCTGACCATCCTGCATAAGATGTACTCAGGAATGGTGAGCAGGTGGGTTTGATCGCAGAGATATTAATCTGCATTGACAATTCTACTCGTTTGAGGGAATATGTTGGGTTAAACGGTATTTGTTGTTGACCTGTGTGTTTAATGGCATAAGGGCCAATGTTAAAGGTGTAAGGAGTTAGACTAATGGAGGGCTGAGTAGCTACACCCTTGAAAGTTTGTGGGGGTGTAGGTTTTGGGTTCATTTCAACAGGTTCAGATGTATTTGAGTCAATCATAAATTCAAATAACAATTCCGTGCCCCTGTAGCCCCAAATACAATATACTATGATAGGTTTGATAAAGGTGAAGTTGTGCCAGCAATCTGAGTTTGGCTCTATAATTTTGTAACAATCAATCAGTGTTATGTTTGTCCGGTTTAGTAGAGTCTACATGGATGGTTTCAATTACAGTTGGTCTATGGTGAGCAGACCCATTGATTACTCGGCAGCTAATTTGTATTTTCTTTCCTGGGACGGCTTCAAGCTTAGCCATTTGGAGTGAGTCTTTCCAACTCCATTTATCTCTGGAATATACTTCACTTCCTTGTATAACCAGAGTGGAGAGATTTAAATCCCTCATGTTTTCTAGTGTCTCAGTGCTTGCAGTGTATCGTGACAGTGCATTATCCCAAAGCTCATCATCAAGGGGCAGATTCTTAAGTCCGCTCAATAAGGTGTCATTATCGGGGGTTTCAGATAGTGGCAGTGGAACCAGACTAGTCTGTGGAGTTGAGTCAGGTTCGACTTTATCTATGCTTTGATCTATCTCATGTTTTGAAAACACCTCATTTTCATGTAGGACTACAGTGGCCAGGCTCAATTTTCCTTTTCCTGTTCCTGCCATCGCATTGTGTTTTACATAAGCTTGAGACCACGGCCATTCTGGGTCTCTTTGACTACAAACAACAGGGAGTAAAAAGATAAAACTGAATAGCATCAATTCCATCTGCCAATTCGTCATTCTAAAATTTAGGCCTCCAGATGGCCATACATAACAAAAATAATATTATTGCCAGGATCAATGTCAGGATTCCCTGGAGACACTCGAGGTTAGCGTAGGCCAATGCGTCTGTCCACGTACAGTTCTTCCGAGGTTCCTGTAAGACACAAAGGAAAAGAAAATCTGCTCGGTCTCATTTGACCGACGGGGTTAAAAAGAGGGCGAGATCCACCGGGTGCTGATCCGGTGTATCTTCCCTGAACAGTCTTTGGCTTCCCGTGCATGGGGGTTTTTGGGAGTAGCTAACACCATTGGTACTGTGCCAATTTGAGGCATTTTCACTAACACAGGTTGCCCAGGGTGAAATTGTCCCAGGTATTTTCGTGGTTCATTGGGAACTTTTGGAGTGATGATATCAGCAGATACACAGAAAGCTTTCATTTTAGGACAGCCATCTCCACTCCATCTGTTATTTAATTGATAGATGGCATCATCCAATGGCAAATGCCAACCAGGTTCATGAGTTTTTGCAAAACGCTTAACCAATCCATTGGTGCGTTCAACAATGCCATTAGCCTGAGGATAATAGGGAGTATGAAATACCCATCGAATCCCTTCTTCTTTGGCCCAATCTTGTACCACTGTAGCGGTAAAGTGTGAACCGTTATCACTTTGGATTTCCTCAGGAAGGGGAAGTGTGCTGAACCACCCTTTTAGGCCTTTCACTGTGTTGTTCCCGGTAGCTGATTTGAAGCTGGTGGCCATAGCGAGGCCAGAGATAATCTCCACTCCGACTAGGACGTATCTTTTCTCACCTGATGATCTCAAGGGCCCAATATAATCAATTTGCCATGAATGCCACAATGTTTTCTTGTCCCGAATGTGTAAAGGAGGCGCCTTACTCGGATGATCTTTATTGAGTCGTAGGCGACATTGTGAACAGGCGGTTACTACTTGTTCACACAGCTTAACCGACACAGGCCACCCCCGGGCTAGACCTTCCTGATACAGATCAGCACGGCCTGTATGGCCACGCTTAATATGTAACCATTCGAGTAAGCGTTCCCATTCCCGACCATCATCTACAATGTCAATTTGCTGCAACCGCGTGAGGCTATCTACCTGTTGGTTGAATTGAGCAGTGATCGAGTTCGAACGATCATGGCCTTTTACCCAACCGATGTGCAATGTTCTCTGTCCTCCCATTTCCAACAGTTGCTTCCAACTCTCTGTCTCCCAGATTGGGACTCTATTCACCTGCCAATCATTGGCTGCCCAGTGTCCAATCCATTCAGTGGCTCCTTTAAAAACAGCATATGAGTCAGTGTAAATGTAAGTAGCCCCACGTTGTGCAGCTAGTAGGACGGCTCTGAGTTCCCCTACTTGTGCGCTACCTTCTCCTGTTTCAATTGCTCTTTCCCCCGTTGCTACTTCCAGTGCTACGGCCTTGTATTTCCACTTACTGTTCTCACGGTGAGATGACGCATCAGTAAACCACACTCCTGTAAGATCACTGCCTTCTTTCAGAGGAGGTGCTTCTTGGATTGGAGATGGTCTGTTTGGTGGGGATTGGAACAATAGGGCACCATCTATATCCTTCTGGAGCTTGGATACTTTGATACTACCTTCAGAGATTGGCATGATATCATTAATGCCTTCTAAATAAGCATACCACTTTCGAACTGTGGGTTTCTGGGCAATGCCGGCTGGTGGTGCTGTCCCTTTACGGACCACATCTAGGAGACGAAAAGGGCCCCGAACAATCACGCTCTGTTCTCTCCTTATCTGCTCTGCTCGTTGCAATGCTCGCACCAGGGACAGTAAACCCTTCTCTAGGTCTGAATATCTGCTCTCAGTATCATTAAAGGAGTGAGAGCTAAATTCTAATGGTCTCTCCGGTCCTGCTGGTCCCTTTTGCCATAAGTTACAATGAGAGCCATGTTCGCTGGACCCCCATTCTACATGGACAGGGTCAGTTGGATGTATGGGGCCAAGTTGTTGGAATAACCTTAGCTCTTTTATTAGCAATTCCAGTGCATTAGTATGTTGTTCAGTCCACTCCCAGGATTTACCTTTTTTGAGCAAACAATAAAGGGGGCGAGCAATGATGGAAAAGCCAGGGATGTGTTTACGCCAATAACTTAAAGTTCCCAGAACTTGCTGTAACTCCTTCGTGCTGGAAGGATTCTGTCCATGTTCTATTTTTTTCAGGGTATCCTGAGGGACAGAAGCAGCTCCCTTAATCCACCAGACCCCCAGGAATTTAACTTCCTGTGCAGGTCCCTGACATTTTGAGTCTGGAATTTCCAATCCCAAATCTGATAATGTTTTTCGGATGTTTTGCATCATGTCTTGTACACTTTCTTGGCTCTCTCCCCCCCTATTAAGATGTCGTCAATATATTGGTATACTGTACATCCCTGTGAAACAGGAATCTCTGATAGCGCTTTAGCTAAAGCATTATGAGCAATGGTGGGGGAATGTTTGTATCCTTGTGGAAGTCGGTTAAAGGTATATTGGACTCCTTTCCACGTGAATGCAAACTGCGCTTTGTCTTGCTCAAGGAGGGGAATCATAAAAAACATGTCTTTTACATCTAAGGCAGCCATCCAAGGATGGGCAGCTCCTTTTATCATTGTCACAATTTCCGCGATACTCGGAACCGCAGCGGTCAGGGGTGCAGCGTTGGCGTTTAACTTTCGGTAATCTACTGTGAAACGCCATTGCCCGGTTGGTTTCTTTACTGGCCACACCGGTGAATTATAAGGCGAGTGAGTCCTCTTAATGATGTTTCTTTTTTCTAAATCTGATACCACCCCGTCTGCTCCTGCAAGTGCAGCTGCAGGCAGTGGGTACTGTCGGACGTTGGTAATTTTAGAGGGAGGCAAAGGTATAGATGTTTCTAATAGGCCCAGTTTAACTGCGTCTAATCCTTTTTTGCGTCCTGCAAAACTCCACACAGTTCCATCCGGGAATTTCCACATTCGCCCACGCAGCACGTCAAATCCTAGGAGGTTAGAATGTGAGGCACCCACTAACACTTCTGCCCTAGTCATTCGCTGCTCTCCCGGCAACCAGAGGTTAATTTTTGCAGTGGGGCATGTTTTTACCACACCATCAATTCCTGTGAAGTTGACTCTGCGTCGGGTGGGATTTATACCTAGAAGTTGTGCTGTTTCGTTAGTGATTGCAGACATTTGGGCTCCAGTATCAATAATAAAATTTACCAATATCTTCCGGGGTCCAACAGGAATGATAATAACGGGTTCGGAGTCTTTATGAGAGAGCCATTGAATTGCTAGTACCTGCCGGACAGGGTGGCTCACTGCCCTCCCCGGGGATAGGAGTTTTTTGGCTGGGACTCTGTCAAATCAATCAAGTTACGTTCCGGTGCAGAAGGCACAATTTTCTCACGACTTGGGGATTCTCTGGTTAGACTTTTCTCCCCAGCCACATTATTCTTTCTAGTTAGAGATTGGACTAGTGTACGGAGGTCTCCCGTAGGGACACCGTGCAAGAATTGTCGGGGCACCCCTAATTGTAGGGCTTTACGCCACAACTCATTCCGGTCCTTATCAGGCTTAAACCTTTCCTCCGATTTAGGGTTTTTAGTGTGAGTTCGGACTTGGCGAACCTTTCGGGGGTGTTCGGAGGATTTCTCACTAGTTAGGCTGGCCCAGCCCATTCGGCGCCCATATTGATCTATTTCCTGTACATATTCATTCCAGGTGGGCATGTAGTGACGACGGCCCCGCCTATGAGCACCCCGAGCCTCTCGTATACGATCTTGAGTACGAACAAGGAACGGTTTCAGGCAATCGGGAAGACCACGGATGAGAGGGGCTAATCGATCGGGGTCGATAGGGGCTGACATTGGGGATTTCCGAAATTCCTCTCTGTCATACATGGCTTGCAGACAAGCTGCTTTCCGTACAGCCGCAAACAGATCAGAGTAGCCTGTAGCTCTAATCTCTAACGGCTCCCCCCTCTCTCGCGGATCCATACCCCCTGCCCAATAGGCTGCTCGAGCAGTTAGGGAATAATTATGATCCCCAGGCATAGTGGTTAAAAACACTCCTGGTCCCCAAGAGTCTCCTGCTTCTTCCTCACTCAGCATAATTCTGTCCCCCCCTTCAGAAGAAACTCGCCACACGTACTCAACAGCTGACTCTTCTGGTCGCCTCGAATATTTCTCCCTTATTTTTGTTAACTCGGTTGGTGTCCGTGGAACGGTACGCACAGTGGTGTGAATTTCATCATCGTCATCAACCGCAGCTTCAGTTTTAACCAGAGGACGTAAAGGAAAAACTTGGGATTTCAAAGTAAAAGTCCTTTCCTCCTCATCTTCTTCGTCATCCTCACTATTAGACAAAAAATCTCCGGTCTGGGTTCCGGAATTTGGATAACACATTAACTTACGAATCTGTTGGACCTGGGTCGAGGGCTGCATTTTATCTAAGAGCCCAGTCACCCTTTCTAATAATATTTTAAGTTGAGCATTCTGGTTTCCTAAACATTCATTCTCACTCACAAGCTTATCGACGTGAGTTCTTAATTTTTCTCCTGTCTCCTTTTGCAAGGCTAATGATGACTTCAGCACCTCATTCTCCGATTTCAGGGTTGCATATTCTACAGCTGAAATCAGATTAGGAGCAGGGGTTTCTCTAGCTTCTTGTTGTGCACAAGATAAACAGGCGCCTAACGCAGCACAAATCACACCCTTGCCTTTCCCCGCTCTGAGCTTCTGTGAAACCCGACACTCTTCAATACGTTCCACCACTTTCTCTTCATCCTTCCAAAATTTTTGGGCCCACTCCTTCCCAGCCTGGGAAGGGGCACAATCATATTTTTGCAGCAGTTTATCCATGGCAATCCTGCCGACTACGCCAAATTCTGTTGCGTGAAACGGGGCCAAGCGGTTTTGGCAGAAGATGAACCCCCTTGCGTTCTAACACTCCTCACCGAGGTGGGAGGCTAGGTGCGGCTAGGTTTAAATTCTGAGTGATGCCCAATTCAGCACTATCAGTCCAATCGCGTTTAATATGTATTAAACTACTACGATTTGGATACACTAATAGTGGACTGCACCTTCAGTCTAGTCGTGCTCCTGAACTAGCACGGCCTCTCTGTAGTTTTGGTCGCGTTCAGTGAGAAAGCGGAACGACTAGCTACTTAAACAGTGCAGTTTATTTAAACAACAGATATACAGGTTCTTTAGGATTGCCGGTGATAAATACACTGTCTGCAAAGCACGTGCAAATAAAGATATTGCTAAGTATACAAACGCGCGACAAAATTATAAACGATACAGCCTGGCTATAAACGTAGGGTAGAGATTCTCTAGAGAAATTTCTAAGTCCCCGAGAAAGCGCTCGGTGTAATCGAAGTCTTACCCAAAGGCGTCCCTATGGGGGGGAAGAAAGGCTCAGCCCGTCGACTGATCCCGGAAATCAGCGGTGGAATTCTTCGCGATGGTGTCTTCCCTGACATCCCCTCTCTCTTGGGCTATTTTTATATTATTTTTTTATCTTCAAAGTGGAGTTTGAGTGACTTTAGTCATACATACTTTTATTATGATTAATGTATTCAAGGAGGAGTGTTCACACCTCGGGGGCGGATAGCCTCCGGGATGGAGGTGTGTTTTGGTACATTGTGGTGAGCAAAGTTCGCACAAAAGGACAGCATTTCATCAACATTTGACGAAATGTTGGCTCGGGTAGCGTGTAGGCCGCTTATCAGTTCCGTAGTACCATCTCGTCCCCATATCTGCTATTCGTCACAAGGGAAGGCCACGGAACAAGCGTGTTCCGTTCCATCCCTCGTGTAGTTTCGCAAACAACCTCGCGCAGGGAATCACAGATGTTGCATTCTTCGTGTGCTAGCTGTGGCTGTATTCTACCTCAGAAGCCTCTTGATTTTATGACTTTCCTTAATGTGTGAACAATGCTGTATTTTTGTATTCTTGGCCAATTTAGTAATTATTCCACATAATCCACCCCGTGACTACAGTCACTCAAGCTCCACGATAATCAATACTGATGGGGAATATCACATGTCCTCTTATGGCGAGGGATATCAAGTGCAAATACTTCTTGCGGGGTGATTAAGCGAGTTAAGCGTTTCATCATAATCCAAAGTCTAACATGCAAAACAATTGTCAAAGCAAAGCACAATACAGTGAGTACTAGTAGAACAACAACAGGATGGAGCATCTTGTTAAAAAGTCCTGTAGCTGTCGGTGACCATCCAAAGAGGGTGTCCCGCCATTCATGTCCACCGTCTCTCTTGACCCTTTCCAGTACATGGTGTATTTCTTCAACATCATGATGGACAGTAATCAGAGTTCTTTGTCCATTTTCTTGGGCCTCTTTCAACAATCGCTTCAATTCATCGTGTTGTAGCAACTTCCTCACTAGTGAGAGATTCATTCCGATAGGGGTAGGCAGCAAATCTCGAATCAATGTGTAATTAGATTGTAGCAATTGAAAAGACGTAACAGGAGCTGAATAACTGAAGTCACATCCAATGATGTTAGTAAAGTTACAAACACAAAGATTTGAGTTATTACTTATATCTACTGCTATGTCATCTACGAATACAAAAGTACAGGGAGACCTCATGCAAACACACCCTTTCCCAATATATACAAGCACAGTTTCTGGGGTTTCATCAGGTTGTATCTCAAAATGACAAACATTCTGGTTGGTGTCAAGACAAATGTCTTGTGCCTTGAGAGTATTACTCTCACAAATGAATCCTTGTTGATCTCGTGAAATGCATGCTTCAACATCAACAGTTTGCCATTTATTCTCGTTTTGTTGTGCCCACACTCTATGCTCTACCGGATGGAGTATAGCTCCATGGTGATTCAACCCCAGTGCGATGATTGGGTATATGGTGTATACTGAGGCATTGCGTATCGTTAAGACAAAAGCTGTGGCTTTGCTCTCAGTGGGATCATAGGTGAAATTAACCAGATACCACCAGGATTGAAATTTTCTCTCAAACTCAATTGCATTATCCCATATTACTTTTCGAATTTCAGTGGGCAAGGTGCCTTCTTCACCTTCCCTTATAATTGCGGCTGTCATAGATTGCATCCACAGTTGGGCTTGGATACAACTAAGGGCCAAGGAAACATTGTTTGGGGTTGTACCAAGTGCATTTGTGATCAGCTGATGGTCTTTTTCACCTGTTTCCTCCCACTGAGGCAATATATTCGATAAAAGCCATTGGTGATTTCCCAATGCTGATAGAGAGGACTGTAGAGGATGTTTTAATTTGTCTAGATCACTAGTAGTTGTGACTAGTTTGTTTGCAAGTATCTCAGCATCTGTACTATTTAAGACTCCCAGTCCTGTTCCTAAGATACCAGTCACCTCTCTCTTCAGTCGTTGTGAGGTGTCAACAGTTCGCCGGCCTAACCATGCTGACCATCCTGCATAAGATGTACTCAGGAATGGTGAGCAGGTGGGTTTGATCGCAGAGATATTAATCTGCATTGACAATTCTACTCGTTTGAGGGAATATGTTGGGTTAAACGGTATTTGTTGTTGACCTGTGTGTTTAATGGCATAAGGGCCAATGTTAAAGGTGTAAGGAGTTAGACTAATGGAGGGCTGAGTAGCTACACCCTTGAAAGTTTGTGGGGGTGTAGGTTTTGGGTTCATTTCAACAGGTTCAGATGTATTTGAGTCAATCATAAATTCAAATAACAATTCCGTGCCCCTGTAGCCCCAAATACAATATACTATGATAGGTTTGATAAAGGTGAAGTTGTGCCAGCAATCTGAGTTTGGCTCTATAATTTTGTAACAATCAATCAGTGTTATATTTGTCCGGTTTAGTAGAGTCTACATGGATGGTTTCAATTACAGTTGGTCTATGGTGAGCAGACCCATTGATTACTCGGCAGCTAATTTGTATTTTCTTTCCTGGGACGGCTTCAAGCTTAGCCATTTGGAGTGAGTCTTTCCAACTCCATTTATCTCTGGAATATACTTCACTTCCTTGTATAACCAGAGTGGAGAGATTTAAATCCCTCATGTTTTCTAGTGTCTCAGTGCTTGCAGTGTATCGTGACAGTGCATTATCCCAAAGCTCATCATCAAGGGGCAGATTCTTAAGTCCGCTCAATAAGGTGTCATTATCGGGGGTTTCAGATAGTGGCAGTGGAACCAGACTAGTCTGTGGAGTTGAGTCAGGTTCGACTTTATCTATGCTTTGATCTATCTCATGTTTTGAAAACACCTCATTTTCATGTAGGACTACAGTGGCCAGGCTCAATTTTCCTTTTCCTGTTCCTGCCATCGCATTGTGTTTTACATAAGCTTGAGACCACGGCCATTCTGGGTCTCTTTGACTACAAACAACAGGGAGTAAAAAGATAAAACTGAATAGCATCAATTCCATCTGCCAATTCGTCATTCTAAAATTTAGGCCTCCAGATGGCCATACATAACAAAAATAATATTATTGCCAGGATCAATGTCAGGATTCCCTGGAGACACTCGAGGTTAGCGTAGGCCAATGCGTCTGTCCACGTACAGTTCTTCCGAGGTTCCTGTAAGACACAAAGGAAAAGAAAATCTGCTCGGTCTCATTTGACCGACGGGGTTAAAAAGAGGGCGAGATCCACCGGGTGCTGATCCGGTGTATCTTCCCTGAACAGTCTTTGGCTTCCCGTGCATGGGGGTTTTTGGGAGTAGCTAACACCATTGGTACTGTGCCAATTTGAGGCATTTTCACTAACACAGGTTGCCCAGGGTGAAATTGTCCCAGGTATTTTCGTGGTTCATTGGGAACTTTTGGAGTGATGATATCAGCAGATACACAGAAAGCTTTCATTTTAGGACAGCCATCTCCACTCCATCTGTTATTTAATTGATAGATGGCATCATCCAATCGCAAATGCCAACCAGGTTCATGAGTTTTTGCAAAACGCTTAACCAATCCATTGGTGCGTTCAACAATGCCATTAGCCTGAGGATAATAGGGAGTATGAAATACCCATCGAATCCCTTCTTCTTTGGCCCAATCTTGTACCACTGTAGCGGTAAAGTGTGAACCGTTATCACTTTGGATTTCCTCAGGAAGGGGAAGTGTGCTGAACCACCCTTTTAGGCCTTTCACTGTGTTGTTCCCGGTAGCTGATTTGAAGCTGGTGGCCATAGCGAGGCCAGAGATAATCTCCACTCCGACTAGGACGTATCTTTTCTCACCTGATGATCTCAAGGGCCCAATATAATCAATTTGCCATGAATGCCACAATGTTTTCTTGTCCCGAATGTGTAAAGGAGGCGCCTTACTCGGATGATCTTTATTGAGTCGTAGGCGACATTGTGAACAGGCGGTTACTACTTGTTCACACAGCTTAACCGACACAGGCCACCCCCGGGCTAGACCTTCCTGATACAGATCAGCACGGCCTGTATGGCCACGCTTAATATGTAACCATTCGAGTAAGCGTTCCCATTCCCGACCATCATCTACAATGTCAATTTGCTGCAACCGCGTGAGGCTATCTACCTGTTGGTTGAATTGAGCAGTGATCGAGTTCGAACGATCATGGCCTTTTACCCAACCGATGTGCAATGTTCTCTGTCCTCCCATTTCCAACAGTTGCTTCCAACTCTCTGTCTCCCAGATTGGGACTCTATTCACCTGCCAATCATTGGCTGCCCAGTGTCCAATCCATTCAGTGGCTCCTTTAAAAACAGCATATGAGTCAGTGTAAATGTAAGTAGCCCCACGTTGTGCAGCTAGTAGGACGGCTCTGAGTTCCCCTACTTGTGCGCTACCTTCTCCTGTTTCAATTGCTCTTTCCCCCGTTGCTACTTCCAGTGCTACGGCCTTGTATTTCCACTTATTGTTCTCACGGTGAGATGACGCATCAGTAAACCACACTCCTGTAAGATCACTGCCTTCTTTCAGAGGAGGTGCTTCTTGGATTGGAGATGGTCTGTTTGGTGGGGATTGGAACAATAGGGCACCATCTATATCCTTCTGGAGCTTGGATACTTTGATACTACCTTCAGAGATTGGCATGATATCATTAATGCCTTCTAAATAAGCATACCACTTTCGAACTGTGGGTTTCCGGGCAATGCCGGCTGGTGGTGCTGTCCCTTTACGGACCACATCTAGGAGACGAAAAGGGCCCCGAACAATCACGCTCTGTTCTCTCCTTATCTGCTCTGCTCGTTGCAATGCTCGCACCAGGGACAGTAAACCCTTCTCTAGGTCTGAATATCTGCTCTCAGTATCATTAAAGGAGTGAGAGCTAAATTCTAATGGTCTCTCCGGTCCTGCTGGTCCCTTTTGCCATAAGTTACAATGAGAACCATGTTCGCTGGACCCCCATTCTACATGGACAGGGTCAGTTGGATGTATGGGGCCAAGTTGTTGGAATAACCTTAGCTCTTTTATTAGCAATTCCAGTGCATTAGTATGTTGTTCAGTCCACTCCCAGGATTTACCTTTTTTGAGCAAACAATAAAGGGGGCGAGCAATGATGGAAAAGCCAGGGATGTGTTTACGCCAATAACTTAAAGTTCCCAGAACTTGCTGTAACTCCTTCGTGCTGGAAGGATTCTGTCCATGTTCTATTTTTTTCAGGGTATCCTGAGGGACAGAAGCAGCTCCCTTAATCCACCAGACCCCCAGGAATTTAACTTCCTGTGCAGGTCCCTGACATTTTGAGTCTGGAATTTCCAATCCCAAATCTGATAATGTTTTTCGGATGTTTTGCATCATGTCTTGTACACTTTCTTGGCTCTCTCCCCCCCTATTAAGATGTCGTCAATATATTGGTATACTGTACATCCCTGTGAAACAGGAATCTCTGATAGCGCTTTAGCTAAAGCATTATGAGCAATGGTGGGGGAATGTTTGTATCCTTGTGGAAGTCGGTTAAAGGTATATTGGACTCCTTTCCACGTGAATGCAAACTGCGCTTTGTCTTGCTCAAGGAGGGGAATCATAAAAAACATGTCTTTTACATCTAAGGCAGCCATCCAAGGATGGGCAGCTCCTTTTATCATTGTCACAATTTCCGCGATACTCGGAACCGCAGCGGTCAGGGGTGCAGTGTTGGCGTTTAACTTTCGGTAATCTACTGTGAAACGCCATTGCCCGGTTGGTTTCTTTACTGGCCACACCGGTGAATTATAAGGCGAGTGAGTCCTCTGAATGATGTTTCTTTTTTCTAAATCTGATACCACCCCGTCTGCTCCTGCAAGTGCAGCTGCAGGCAGTGGGTACTGTCGGACGTTGGTAATTTTAGAGGGAGGCAAAGGTATAGATGTTTCTAATAGGCCCAGTTTAACTGTGTCTAATCCTTTTTTGCGTCCTGCAAAACTCCACGCAGTTCCATCCGGGAATTTCCACATTCGCCCACGCAGCACGTCAAATCCTAGGAGGTTAGAATGTGAGGCACCCACTAACACTTCTGCCCTAGTCATTCGCTTCTCTCCCGGCAACCAGAGGTTAATTTTTGCAGTGGGGCATGTTTTTACCACACCATCAATTCCTGTGAAGTTGACTCTGCGTCGGGTGGGATTTATACCTAGAAGTTGTGCTGTTTCGTTAGTGATTGCAGACATTTGGGCTCCAGTATCAATAATAAAATTTACCAATATCTTCCGGGGTCCAACAGGAATGATAATAACGGGTTCGGAGTCTTTATGAGAGAGCCATTGAATTGCTAGTACCTGCCGGACAGGGTGGCTCACTGCCCTCCCCGGGGATAGGAGTTTTTTGGCTGGGACTCTGTCAAATCAATCAAGTTACGTTCCGGTGCAGAAGGCACAATTTTCTCACGACTTGGGGATTCTCTGGTTAGACTTTTCTCCCCAGCCACATTATTCTTTCTAGTTAGAGATTGGACTAGTGTACGGAGGTCTCCCGTAGGGACACCGTGCAAGAATTGTCGGGGCACCCCTAATTGTAGGGCTTTACGCCACAACTCATTCCGGTCCTTATCAGGCTTAAACCGTTCCTCCGATTTAGGGTTTTTAGTGTGAGTTCGGACTTGGCGAACCTTTCGGGGGTGTTCGGAGGATTTCTCACTAGTTAGGCTGGCCCAGCCCATTCGGCGCCCATATTGATCTATTTCCTGTACATATTCATTCCAGGTGGGCATGTAGTGACGACGGCCCCGCCTATGAGCACCCCGAGCCTCTCGTATACGATCTTGAGTACGAACAAGGAACGGTTTCAGGCAATCGGGAAGACCACGGATGAGAGGGGCTAATCGATCGGGGTCGATAGGGGCTGACATTGGGGATTTCCGAAATTCCTCTCTGTCATACATGGCTTGCAGACAAGCTGCTTTCCGTACAGCCGCAAACAGATCAGAGTAGCCTGTAGCTCTAATCTCTAACGGCTCCCCCCTCTCTCGCGGATCCATACCCCCTGCCCAATAGGCTGCTCGAGCAGTTAGGGAATAATTATGATCCCCAGGCATAGTGGTTAAAAACACTCCTGGTCCCCAAGAGTCTCCTGCTTCTTCCTCACTCAGCATAATTCTGTCCCCCCCTTCAGAAGAAACTCGCCACACGTACTCAACAGCTGACTCTTCTGGTCGCCTCGAATATTTCTCCCTTATTTTTGTTAACTCGGTTGGTGTCCGTGGAACGGTACGCACAGTGGTGTGAATTTCATCATCGTCATCAACCGCAGCTTCAGTTTTAACCAGAGGACGTAAAGGAAAAACTTGGGATTTCAAAGTAAAAGTCCTTTCCTCCTCATCTTCTTCGTCATCCTCACTATTAGACAAAAAATCTCCGGTCTGGGTTCCGGAATTTGGATAACACATTAACTTACGAATCTGTTGGACCTGGGTCGAGGGCTGCATTTTATCTAAGAGCCCAGTCACCCTTTCTAATAATATTTTAAGTTGAGCATTCTGGTTTCCTAAACATTCATTCTCACTCACAAGCTTATCGACGTGAGTTCTTAATTTTTCTCCTGCCTCCTTTTGCAAGGCTAATGATGACTTCAGCACCTCATTCTCCGATTTCAGGGTTGCATATTCTACAGCTGAAATCAGATTAGGAGCAGGGGTTTCTCTAGCTTCTTGTTGTGCACAAGATAAACAGGCGCCTAACACAGCACAAATCACACCCTTGCCTTTCCCCGCTCTGAGCTTCTGTGAAACCCGACACTCTTCAATACGTTCCACCACTTTCTCTTCATCCTTCCAAAATTTTTGGGCCCACTCCTTCCCAGCCTGGGAAGGGGCACAATCATATTTTTGCAGCAGTTTATCCATGGCAATCCTGCCGACTACGCCAAATTCTGTTGCGTGAAACGGGGCCAAGCGGTTTTGGCAGAAGATGAACCCCCTTGCGTTCTAACACTCCTCACCGAGGTGGGAGGCTAGGTGCGGCTAGGTTTAAATTCTGAGTGATGCCAAATTCAGCACTATCAGTCCAATCGCGTTTAATATGTATTAAACTACTACGATTTGGATACACTAATAGTGGACTGCACCTTCAGTCTAGTCGTGCTCCTGAACTAGCACGGCCTCTCTGTAGTTTTGGTCGCGTTCAGTGAGAAAGCGGAACGACTAGCTACTTAAACAGTGCAGTTTATTTAAACAACAGATATACAGGTTCTTTAGGATTGCCGGTGATAAATACACTGTCTGCAAAGCACGTGCAAATAAAGATATTGCTAAGTATACAAACGCGCGACAAAATTATAAACGATACAGCCTGGCTATAAACGTAGGGTAGAGATTCTCTAGAGAAATTTCTAAGTCCCCGAGAAAGCGCTCGGTGTAATCGAAGTCTTACCCAAAGGCGTCCCTATGGGGGGGAAGAAAGGCTCAGCCCGTCGACTGATCCCGGAAATCAGCGGTGGAATTCTTCGCGATGGTGTCTTCCCTGACATCCCCTCTCTCTTGGGCTATTTTTATATTATTTTTTTATCTTCAAAGTGGAGTTTGAGTGACTTTAGTCATACATACTTTTATTATGATTAATGTATTCAAGGAGGAGTGTTCACACCTCGGGGGCGGATAGCCTCCGGGATGGAGGTGTGTTTTGGTACATTGTGGTGAGCAAAGTTCGCACAAAAGGACAGCATTTCATCAACATTTGACGAAAGGTTGGCTCGGGTAGCGTGTAGGCCGCTTATCAGTTCCGTAGTACCATCTCGTCCCCATATCTGCTATTCGTCACAAGGGAAGGCCACGGAACAAGCGTGTTCCATTCCATCCCTCGTGTAGTTTCGCAAACAACCTCGCGCAGGGAATCACAGATGTTGCATTCTTCGTGTGCTAGCTGTGGCTGTATTCTACCTCAGAAGCCTCTTGATTTTATGACTTTCCTTAATGTGTGAACAATGCTGTATTTTTGTATTCTTGGCCAATTTAGTAATTATTCCACATAATCCACCCCGTGACTACAGTCACTCAAGCTCCACGATAATCAATACTGATGGGGAATATCACATGTCCTCTTATGGCGAGGGATATCAAGTGCAAATACTTCTTGCGGGGTGATTAAGCGAGTTAAGCGTTTCATCATAATCCAAAGTCTAACATGCAAAACAATTGTCAAAGCAAAGCACAATACAGTGAGTACTAGTAGAACAACAACAGGATGGAGCATCTTGTTAAAAAGTCCTGTAGCTGTCGGTGACCATCCAAAGAGGGTGTCCCACCATTCATGTCCACCGTCTCTCTTGACCCTTTCCAGTACATGGTGTATTTCTTCAACATCATGATGGACAGTAATCAGAGTTCTTTGTCCATTTTCTTGGGCCTCTTTCAACAATCGCTTCAATTCATCGTGTTGTAGCAACTTCCTCACTAGTGAGAGATTCATTCCGATAGGGGTAGGCAGCAAATCTCGAATCAATGTGTAATTAGATTGTAGCAATTGAAAAGACGTAACAGGAGCTGAATAACTGAAGTCACATCCAATGATGTTAGTAAAGTTACAAACACAAAGATTTGAGTTATTACTTATATCTACTGCTATGTCATCTACGAATACAAAAGTACAGGGAGACCTCATGCAAACACACCCTTTCCCAATATATACAAGCACAGTTTCTGGGGTTTCATCAGGTTGTATCTCAAAATGACAAACATTCTGGTTGGTGTCAAGACAAATGTCTTGTGCCTTGAGAGTATTACTCTCACAAATGAATCCTTGTTGATCTCGTGAAATGCATGCTTCAACATCAACAGTTTGCCATTTATTCTCGTTTTGTTGTGCCCACACTCTATGCTCTACCGGATGGAGTATAGCTCCATGGTGATTCAACCCCAGTGCGATGATTGGGTATATGGTGTATACTGAGGCATTGCGTATCGTTAAGACAAAAGCTGTGGCTTTGCTCTCAGTGGGATCATAGGTGAAATTAACCAGATACCACCAGGATTGAAATTTTCTCTCAAACTCAATTGCATTATCCCATATTACTTTTCGAATTTCAGTGGGCAAGGTGCCTTCTTCACCTTCCCTTATAATTGCGCCTGTCATAGATTGCATCCACAGTTGGGCTTGGATACAACTAAGGGCCAAGGAAACATTGTTTTGGGTTGTACCAAGTGCATTTGTGATCAGCTGATGGTCTTTTTCACCTGTTTCCTCCCACTGAGGCAGTATATTCGATAAAAGCCATTGGTGATTTCCCAATGCTGATAGAGAGGACTGTAGAGGATGTTTTAATTTGTCTAGATCACTAGTAGTTGTGACTAGTTTGTTTGCAAGTATCTCAGCATCTGTACTATTTAAGACTCCCAGTCCTGTTCCTAAGATACCAGTCACCTCTCTCTTCAGTCGTTGTGAGGTGTCAACAGTTCGCCGGCCTAACCATGCTGACCATCCTGCATAAGATGTACTCAGGAATGGTGAGCAGGTGGGTTTGATCGCAGAGATATTAATCTGCATTGACAATTCTACTCGTTTGAGGGAATATGTTGGGTTAAACGGTATTTGTTGTTGACCTGTGTGTTTAATGGCATAAGGGCCAATGTTAAAGGTGTAAGGAGTTAGACTAATGGAGGGCTGAGTAGCTACACCCTTGAAAGTTTGTGGGGGTGTAGGTTTTGGGTTCATTTCAACAGGTTCAGATGTATTTGAGTCAATCATAAATTCAAATAACAATTCCGTGCCCCTGTAGCCCCAAATACAATATACTATGATAGGTTTGATAAAGGTGAAGTTGTGCCAGCAATCTGAGTTTGGCTCTATAATTTTGTAACAATCAATCAGTGTTATATTTGTCCGGTTTAGTAGAGTCTACATGGATGGTTTCAATTACAGTTGGTCTATGGTGAGCAGACCCATTGATTACTCGGCAGCTAATTTGTATTTTCTTTCCTGGGACGGCTTCAAGCTTAGCCATTTGGAGTGAGTCTTTCCAACTCCATTTATCTCTGGAATATACTTCACTTCCTTGTATAACCAGAGTGGAGAGATTTAAATCCCTCATGTTTTCTAGTGTCTCAGTGCTTGCAGTGTATCGTGACAGTGCATTATCCCAAAGCTCATCATCAAGGGGCAGATTCTTAAGTCCGCTCAATAAGGTGTCATTATCGGGGGTTTCAGATAGTGGCAGTGGAACCAGACTAGTCTGTGGAGTTGAGTCAGGTTCGACTTTATCTATGCTTTGATCTATCTCATGTTTTGAAAACACCTCATTTTCATGTAGGACTACAGTGGCCAGGCTCAATTTTCCTTTTCCTGTTCCTGCCATCGCATTGTGTTTTACATAAGCTTGAGACCACGGCCATTCTGGGTCTCTTTGACTACAAACAACAGGGAGTAAAAAGATAAAACTGAATAGCATCAATTCCATCTGCCAATTCGTCATTCTAAAATTTAGGCCTCCAGATGGCCATACATAACAAAAATAATATTATTGCCAGGATCAATGTCAGGATTCCCTGGAGACACTCGAGGTTAGCGTAGGCCAATGCGTCTGTCCACGTACAGTTCTTCCGAGGTTCCTGTAAGACACAAAGGAAAAGAAAATCTGCTCGGTCTCATTTGACCGACGGGGTTAAAAAGAGGGCGAGATCCACCGGGTGCTGATCCGGTGTATCTTCCCTGAACAGTCTTTGGCTTCCCGTGCATGGGGGTTTTTGGGAGTAGCTAACACCATTGGTACTGTGCCAATTTGAGGCATTTTCACTAACACAGGTTGCCCAGGGTGAAATTGTCCCAGGTATTTTCGTGGTTCATTGGGAACTTTTGGAGTGATGATATCAGCAGATACACAGAAAGCTTTCATTTTAGGACAGCCATCTCCACTCCATCTGTTATTTAATTGATAGATGGCATCATCCAATGGCAAATGCCAACCAGGTTCATGAGTTTTTGCAAAACGCTTAACCAATCCATTGGTGCGTTCAACAATGCCATTAGCCTGAGGATAATAGGGAGTATGAAATACCCATCGAATCCCTTCTTCTTTGGCCCAATCTTGTACCACTGTAGCGGTAAAGTGTGAACCGTTATCACTTTGGATTTCCTCAGGAAGGGGAAGTGTGCTGAACCACCCTTTTAGGCCTTTCACTGTGTTGTTCCCGGTAGCTGATTTGAAGCTGGTGGCCATAGCGAGGCCAGAGATAATCTCCACTCCGACTAGGACGTATCTTTTCTCACCTGATGATCTCAAGGGCCCAATATAATCAATTTGCCATGAATGCCACAATGTTTTCTTGTCCCGAATGTGTAAAGGAGGCGCCTTACTCGGATGATCTTTATTGAGTCGTAGGCGACATTGTGAACAGGCGGTTACTACTTGTTCACACAGCTTAACCGACACAGGCCACCCCCGGGCTAGACCTTCCTGATACAGATCAGCACGGCCTGTATGGCCACGCTTAATATGTAACCATTCGAGTAAGCGTTCCCATTCCCGACCATCATCTACAATGTCAATTTGCTGCAACCGCGTGAGGCTATCTACCTGTTGGTTGAATTGAGCAGTGATCGAGTTCGAACGATCATGGCCTTTTACCCAACCGACGTGCAATGTTCTCTGTCCTCCCATTTCCAACAGTTGCTTCCAACTCTCTGTCTCCCAGATTGGGACTCTATTCACCTGCCAATCATTGGCTGCCCAGTGTCCAATCCATTCAGTGGCTCCTTTAAAAACAGCATATGAGTCAGTGTAAATGTAAGTAGCCCCACGTTGTGCAGCTAGTAGGACGGCTCTGAGTTCCCCTACTTGTGCGCTACCTTCTCCTGTTTCAATTGCTCTTTCCCCCGTTGCTACTTCCAGTGCTACGGCCTTGTATTTCCACTTATTGTTCTCACGGTGAGATGACGCATCAGTAAACCACACTCCTGTAAGATCACTGCCTTCTTTCAGAGGAGGTGCTTCTTGGATTGGAGATGGTCTGTTTGGTGGGGATTGGAACAATAGGGCACCATCTATATCCTTCTGGAGCTTGGATACTTTGATACTACCTTCAGAGATTGGCATGATATCATTAATGCCTTCTAAATAAGCATACCACTTTCGAACTGTGGGTTTCTGGGCAATGCCGGCTGGCGGTGCTGTCCCTTTACGGACCACATCTAGGAGACGAAAAGGGCCCCGAACAATCACGCTCTGTTCTCTCCTTATCTGCTCTGCTCGTTGCAATGCTCGCACCAGGGACAGTAAACCCTTCTCTAGGTCTGAATATCTGCTCTCAGTATCATTAAAGGAGTGAGAGCTAAATTCTAATGGTCTCTCCGGTCCTGCTGGTCCCTTTTGCCATAAGTTACAATGAGAACCATGTTCGCTGGACCCCCATTCTACATGGACAGGGTCAGTTGGATGTATGGGGCCAAGTTGTTGGAATAACCTTAGCTCTTTTATTAGCAATTCCAGTGCATTAGTATGTTGTTCAGTCCACTCCCAGGATTTACCTTTTTTGAGCAAACAATAAAGGGGGCGAGCAATGATGGAAAAGCCAGGGATGTGTTTACGCCAATAACTTAAAGTTCCCAGAACTTGCTGTAACTCCTTCGTGCTGGAAGGATTCTGTCCATGTTCTATTTTTTTCAGGGTATCCTGAGGGACAGAAGCAGCTCCCTTAATCCACCAGACCCCCAGGAATTTAACTTCCTGTGCAGGTCCCTGACATTTTGAGTCTGGAATTTCCAATCCCAAATCTGATAATGTTTTTCGGATGTTTTGCATCATGTCTTGTACACTTTCTTGGCTCTCTCCCCCCCTATTAAGATGTCGTCAATATATTGGTATACTGTACATCCCTGTGAAACAGGAATCTCTGATAGCGCTTTAGCTAAAGCATTATGAGCAATGGTGGGGGAATGTTTGTATCCTTGTGGAAGTCGGTTAAAGGTATATTGGACTCCTTTCCACGTGAATGCAAACTGCGCTTTGTCTTGCTCAAGGAGGGGAATCATAAAAAACATGTCTTTTACATCTAAGGCAGCCATCCAAGGATGGGCAGCTCCTTTTATCATTGTCACAATTTCCGCGATACTCGGAACCGCAGCGGTCAGGGGTGCAGCGTTGGCGTTTAACTTTCGGTAATCTACTGTGAAACGCCATTGCCCGGTTGGTTTCTTTACTGGCCACACCGGTGAATTATAAGGCGAGTGAGTCCTCTGAATGATGTTTCTTTTTTCTAAATCTGATACCACCCCGTCTGCTCCTGCAAGTGCAGCTGCAGGCAGTGGGTACTGTCGGACGTTGGTAATTTTAGAGGGAGGCAAAGGTATAGATGTTTCTAATAGGCCCAGTTTAACTGCGTCTAATCCTTTTTTGCGTCCTGCAAAACTCCACGCAGTTCCATCCGGGAATTTCCACATTCGCCCACGCAGCACGTCAAATCCTAGGAGGTTAGAATGTGAGGCACCCACTAACACTTCTGCCCTAGTCATTCGCTGCTCTCCCGGCAACCAGAGGTTAATTTTTGCAGTGGGGCATGTTTTTACCACACCATCAATTCCTGTGAAGTTGACTCTGCGTCGGGTGGGATTTATACCTAGAAGTTGTGCTGTTTCGTTAGTGATTGCAGACATTTGGGCTCCAGTATCAATAATAAAATTTACCAATATCTTCCGGGGTCCAACAGGAATGATAATAACGGGTTCGGAGTCTTTATGAGAGAGCCATTGAATTGCTAGTACCTGCCGGACAGGGTGGCTCACTGCCCTCCCCGGGGATAGGAGTTTTTTGGCTGGGACTCTGTCAAATCAATCAAGTTACGTTCCGGTGCAGAAGGCACAATTTTCTCACGACTTGGGGATTCTCTGGTTAGACTTTTCTCCCCAGCCACATTATTCTTTCTAGTTAGAGATTGGACTAGTGTACGGAGGTCTCCCGTAGGGACACCGTGCAAGAATTGTCGGGGCACCCCTAATTGTAGGGCTTTACGCCACAACTCATTCCGGTCCTTATCAGGCTTAAACCTTTCCTCCGATTTAGGGTTTTTAGTGTGAGTTCGGACTTGGCGAACCTTTCGGGGGTGTTCGGAGGATTTCTCACTAGTTAGGCTGGCCCAGCCCATTCGGCGCCCATATTGATCTATTTCCTGTACATATTCATTCCAGGTGGGCATGTAGTGACGACGGCCCCGCCTATGAGCACCCCGAGCCTCTCGTATACGATCTTGAGTACGAACAAGGAACGGTTTCAGGCAATCGGGAAGACCACGGATGAGAGGGGCTAATCGATCGGGGTCGATAGGGGCTGACATTGGGGATTTCCGAAATTCCTCTCTGTCATACATGGCTTGCAGACAAGCTGCTTTCCGTACAGCCGCAAACAGATCAGAGTAGCCTGTAGCTCTAATCTCTAACGGCTCCCCCCTCTCTCGCGGATCCATACCCCCTGCCCAATAGGCTGCTCGAGCAGTTAGGGAATAATTATGATCCCCAGGCATAGTGGTTAAAAACACTCCTGGTCCCCAAGAGTCTCCTGCTTCTTCCTCACTCAGCATAATTCTGTCCCCCCCTTCAGAAGAAACTCGCCACACGTACTCAACAGCTGACTCTTCTGGTCGCCTCGAATATTTCTCCCTTATTTTTGTTAACTCGGTTGGTGTCCGTGGAACGGTACGCACAGTGGTGTGAATTTCATCATCGTCATCAACCGCAGCTTCAGTTTTAACCAGAGGACGTAAAGGAAAAACTTGGGATTTCAAAGTAAAAGTCCTTTCCTCCTCATCTTCTTCGTCATCCTCGCTATTAGACAAAAAATCTCCGGTCTGGGTTCCGGAATTTGGATAACACATTAACTTACGAATCTGTTGGACCTGGGTCGAGGGCTGCATTTTATCTAAGAGCCCAGTCACCCTTTCTAATAATATTTTAAGTTGAGCATTCTGGTTTCCTAAACATTCATTCTCACTCACAAGCTTATCGACGTGAGTTCTTAATTTTTCTCCTGCCTCCTTTTGCAAGGCTAATGATGACTTCAGCACCTCATTCTCCGATTTCAGGGTTGCATATTCTACAGCTGAAATCAGATTAGGAGCAGGGGTTTCTCTAGCTTCTTGTTGTGCACAAGATAAACAGGCGCCTAACACAGCACAAATCACACCCTTGCCTTTCCCCGCTCTGAGCTTCTGTGAAACCCGACACTCTTCAATACGTTCCACCACTTTCTCTTCATCCTTCCAAAATTTTTGGGCCCACTCCTTCCCAGCCTGGGAAGGGGCACAATCATATTTTTGCAGCAGTTTATCCATGGCAATCCTGCCGACTACGCCAAATTCTGTTGCGTGAAACGGGGCCAAGCGGTTTTGGCAGAAGATAAACCCCCTTGCGTTCTAACACTCCTCACCGAGGTGGGAGGCTAGGTGCGGCTAGGTTTAAATTCTGAGTGATGCCCAATTCAGCACTATCAGTCCAATCGCGTTTAATATGTATTAAACTACTACGATTTGGATACACTAATAGTGGACTGCACCTTCAGTCTAGTCGTGCTCCTGAACTAGCACGGCCTCTCTGTAGTTTTGGTCGCGTTCAGTGAGAAAGCGGAACGACTAGCTACTTAAACAGTGCAGTTTATTTAAACAACAGATATACAGGTTCTTTAGGATTGCCGGTGATAAATACACTGTCTGCAAAGCACGTGCAAATAAAGATATTGCTAAGTATACAAACGCGCGACAAAATTATAAACGATACAGCCTGGCTATAAACGTAGGGTAGAGATTCTCTAGAGAAATTTCTAAGTCCCCGAGAAAGCGCTCGGTGTAATCGAAGTCTTACCCAAAGGCGTCCCTATGGGGGGGAAGAAAGGCTCAGCCCGTCGACTGATCCCGGAAATCAGCGGTGGAATTCTTCGCGATGGTGTCTTCCCTGACATCCCCTCTCTCTTGGGCTATTTTTATATTATTTTTTTATCTTCAAAGTGGAGTTTGAGTGACTTTAGTCATACATACTTTTATTATGATTAATGTATTCAAGGAGGAGTGTTCACACCTCGGGGGCGGATAGCCTCCGGGATGGAGGTGTGTTTTGGTACATTGTGGTGAGCAAAGTTCGCACAAAAGGACAGCATTTCATCAACATTTGACGAAAGGTTGGCTCGGGTAGCGTGTAGGCCGCTTATCAGTTCCGTAGTACCATCTCGTCCCCATATCTGCTATTCGTCACAAGGGAAGGCCACGGAACAAGCGTGTTCCGTTCCATCCCTCGTGTAGTTTCGCAAACAACCTCGCGCAGGGAATCACAGATGTTGCATTCTTCGTGTGCTAGCTGTGGCTGTATTCTACCTCAGAAGCCTCTTGATTTTATGACTTTCCTTAATGTGTGAACAATGCTGTATTTTTGTATTCTTGGCCAATTTAGTAATTATTCCACATAATCCACCCCGTGACTACAGTCACTCAAGCTCCACGATAATCAATACTGATGGGGAATATCACATGTCCTCTTATGGCGAGGGATATCAAGTGCAAATACTTCTTGCGGGGTGATTAAGCGAGTTAAGCGTTTCATCATAATCCAAAGTCTAACATGCAAAACAATTGTCAAAGCAAAGCACAATACAGTGAGTACTAGTAGAACAACAACAGGATGGAGCATCTTGTTAAAAAGTCCTGTAGCTGTCGGTGACCATCCAAAGAGGGTGTCCCACCATTCATGTCCACCGTCTCTCTTGACCCTTTCCAGTACATGGTGTATTTCTTCAACATCATGATGGACAGTAATCAGAGTTCTTTGTCCATTTTCTTGGGCCTCTTTCAACAATCGCTTCAATTCATCGTGTTGTAGCAACTTCCTCACTAGTGAGAGATTCATTCCGATAGGGGTAGGCAGCAAATCTCGAATCAATGTGTAATTAGATTGTAGCAATTGAAAAGACGTAACAGGAGCTGAATAACTGAAGTCACATCCAATGATGTTAGTAAAGTTACAAACACAAAGATTTGAGTTATTACTTATATCTACTGCTATGTCATCTACGAATACAAAAGTACAGGGAGACCTCATGCAAACACACCCTTTCCCAATATATACAAGCACAGTTTCTGGGGTTTCATCAGGTTGTATCTCAAAATGACAAACATTCTGGTTGGTGTCAAGACAAATGTCTTGTGCCTTGAGAGTATTACTCTCACAAATGAATCCTTGTTGATCTCGTGAAATGCATGCTTCAACATCAACAGTTTGCCATTTATTCTCGTTTTGTTGTGCCCACACTCTATGCTCTACCGGATGGAGTATAGCTCCATGGTGATTCAACCCCAGTGCGATGATTGGGTATATGGTGTATACTGAGGCATTGCGTATCGTTAAGACAAAAGCTGTGGCTTTGCTCTCAGTGGGATCATAGGTGAAATTAACCAGATACCACCAGGATTGAAATTTTCTCTCAAACTCAATTGCATTATCCCATATTACTTTTCGAATTTCAGTGGGCAAGGTGCCTTCTTCACCTTCCCTTATAATTGCGGCTGTCATAGATTGCATCCACAGTTGGGCTTGGATACAACTAAGGGCCAAGGAAACATTGTTTTGGGTTGTACCAAGTGCATTTGTGATCAGCTGATGGTCTTTTTCACCTGTTTCCTCCCACTGAGGCAATATATTCGATAAAAGCCATTGGTGATTTCCCAATGCTGATAGAGAGGACTGTAGAGGATGTTTTAATTTGTCTAGATCACTAGTAGTTGTGACTAGTTTGTTTGCAAGTATCTCAGCATCTGTACTATTTAAGACTCCCAGTCCTGTTCCTAAGATACCAGTCACCTCTCTCTTCAGTCGTTGTGAGGTGTCAACAGTTCGCCGGCCTAACCATGCTGACCATCCTGCATAAGATGTACTCAGGAATGGTGAGCAGGTGGGTTTGATCGCAGAGATATTAATCTGCATTGACAATTCTACTCGTTTGAGGGAATATGTTGGGTTAAACGGTATTTGTTGTTGACCTGTGTGTTTAATGGCATAAGGGCCAATGTTAAAGGTGTAAGGAGTTAGACTAATGGAGGGCTGAGTAGCTACACCCTTGAAAGTTTGTGGGGGTGTAGGTTTTGGGTTCATTTCAACAGGTTCAGATGTATTTGAGTCAATCATAAATTCAAATAACAATTCCGTGCCCCTGTAGCCCCAAATACAATATACTATGATAGGTTTGATAAAGGTGAAGTTGTGCCAGCAATCTGAGTTTGGCTCTATAATTTTGTAACAATCAATCAGTGTTATGTTTGTCCGGTTTAGTAGAGTCTACATGGATGGTTTCAATTACAGTTGGTCTATGGTGAGCAGACCCATTGATTACTCGGCAGCTAATTTGTATTTTCTTTCCTGGGACGGCTTCAAGCTTAGCCATTTGGAGTGAGTCTTTCCAACTCCATTTATCTCTGGAATATACTTCACTTCCTTGTATGACCAGAGTGGAGAGATTTAAATCCCTCATGTTTTCTAGTGTCTCAGTGCTTGCAGTGTATCGTGACAGTGCATTATCCCAAAGCTCATCATCAAGGGGCAGATTCTTAAGCCCGCTCAATAAGGTGTCATTATCGGGGGTTTCAGATAGTGGCAGTGGAACCAGACTAGTCTGTGGAGTTGAGTCAGGTTCGACTTTATCTATGCTTTGATCTATCTCATGTTTTGAAAACACCTCATTTTCATGTAGGACTACAGTGGCCAGGCTCAATTTTCCTTTTCCTGTTCCTGCCATCGCATTGTGTTTTACATAAGCTTGAGACCACGGCCATTCTGGGTCTCTTTGACTACAAACAACAGGGAGTAAAAAGATAAAACTGAATAGCATCAATTCCATCTGCCAATTCGTCATTCTAAAATTTAGGCCTCCAGATGGCCATACATAACAAAAATAATATTATTGCCAGGATCAATGTCAGGATTCCCTGGAGACACTCGAGGTTAGCGTAGGCCAATGCGTCTGTCCACGTACAGTTCTTCCGAGGTTCCTGTAAGACACAAAGGAAAAGAAAATCTGCTCGGTCTCATTTGACCGACGGGGTTAAAAAGAGGGCGAGATCCACCGGGTGCTGATCCGGTGTATCTTCCCTGAACAGTCTTTGGCTTCCCGTGCATGGGGGTTTTTGGGAGTAGCTAACACCATTGGTACTGTGCCAATTTGAGGCATTTTCACTAACACAGGTTGCCCAGGGTGAAATTGTCCCAGGTATTTTCGTGGTTCATTGGGAACTTTTGGAGTGATGATATCAGCAGATACACAGAAAGCTTTCATTTTAGGACAGCCATCTCCACTCCATCTGTTATTTAATTGATAGATGGCATCATCCAATGGCAAATGCCAACCAGGTTCATGAGTTTTTGCAAAACGCTTAACCAATCCATTGGTGCGTTCAACAATGCCATTAGCCTGAGGATAATAGGGAGTATGAAATACCCATCGAATCCCTTCTTCTTTGGCCCAATCTTGTACCACTGTAGCGGTAAAGTGTGAACCGTTATCACTTTGGATTTCCTCAGGAAGGGGAAGTGTGCTGAACCACCCTTTTAGGCCTTTCACTGTGTTGTTCCCGGTAGCTGATTTGAAGCTGGTGGCCATAGCGAGGCCAGAGATAATCTCCACTCCGACTAGGACGTATCTTTTCTCACCTGATGATCTCAAGGGCCCAATATAATCAATTTGCCATGAATGCCACAATGTTTTCTTGTCCCGAATGTGTAAAGGAGGCGCCTTACTCGGATGATCTTTATTGAGTCGTAGGCGACATTGTGAACAGGCGGTTACTACTTGTTCACACAGCTTAACCGACACAGGCCACCCCCGGGCTAGACCTTCCTGATACAGATCAGCACGGCCTGTATGGCCACGCTTAATATGTAACCATTCGAGTAAGCGTTCCCATTCCCGACCATCATCTACAATGTCAATTTGCTGCAACCGCGTGAGGCTATCTACCTGTTGGTTGAATTGAGCAGTGATCGAGTTCGAACGATCATGGCCTTTTACCCAACCAACGTGCAATGTTCTCTGTCCTCCCATTTCCAACAGTTGCTTCCAACTCTCTGTCTCCCAGATTGGGACTCTATTCACCTGCCAATCATTGGCTGCCCAGTGTCCAATCCATTCAGTGGCTCCTTTAAAAACAGCATATGAGTCAGTGTAAATGTAAGTAGCCCCACGTTGTGCAGCTAGTAGGACGGCTCTGAGTTCCCCTACTTGTGCGCTACCTTCTCCTGTTTCAATTGCTCTTTCCCCCGTTGCTACTTCCAGTGCTACGGCCTTGTATTTCCACTTATTGTTCTCACGGTGAGATGACGCATCAGTAAACCACACTCCTGTAAGATCACTGCCTTCTTTCAGAGGAGGTGCTTCTTGGATTGGAGATGGTCTGTTTGGTGGGGATTGGAACAATAGGGCACCATCTATATCCTTCTGGAGCTTGGATACTTTGATACTACCTTCAGAGATTGGCATGATATCATTAATGCCTTCTAAATAAGCATACCACTTTCGAACTGTGGGTTTCTGGGCAATGCCGGCTGGTGGTGCTGTCCCTTTACGGACCACATCTAGGAGACGAAAAGGGCCCCGAACAATCACGCTCTGTTCTCTCCTTATCTGCTCTGCTCGTTGCAATGCTCGCACCAGGGACAGTAAACCCTTCTCTAGGTCTGAATATCTGCTCTCAGTATCATTAAAGGAGTGAGAGCTAAATTCTAATGGTCTCTCCGGTCCTGCTGGTCCCTTTTGCCATAAGTTACAATGAGAACCATGTTCGCTGGACCCCCATTCTACATGGACAGGGTCAGTTGGATGTATGGGGCCAAGTTGTTGGAATAACCTTAGCTCTTTTATTAGCAATTCCAGTGCATTAGTATGTTGTTCAGTCCACTCCCAGGATTTACCTTTTTTGAGCAAACAATAAAGGGGGCGAGCAATGATGGAAAAGCCAGGGATGTGTTTACGCCAATAACTTAAAGTTCCCAGAACTTGCTGTAACTCCTTCGTGCTGGAAGGATTCTGTCCATGTTCTATTTTTTTCAGGGTATCCTGAGGGACAGAAGCAGCTCCCTTAATCCACCAGACCCCCAGGAATTTAACTTCCTGTGCAGGTCCCTGACATTTTGAGTCTGGAATTTCCAATCCCAAATCTGATAATGTTTTTCGGATGTTTTGCATCATGTCTTGTACACTTTCTTGGCTCTCTCCCCCCCTATTAAGATGTCGTCAATATATTGGTATACTGTACATCCCTGTGAAACAGGAATCTCTGATAGCGCTTTAGCTAAAGCATTATGAGCAATGGTGGGGGAATGTTTGTATCCTTGTGGAAGTCGGTTAAAGGTATATTGGACTCCTTTCCACGTGAATGCAAACTGCGCTTTGTCTTGCTCAAGGAGGGGAATCATAAAAAACATGTCTTTTACATCTAAGGCAGCCATCCAAGGATGGGCAGCTCCTTTTATCATTGTCACAATTTCCGCGATACTCGGAACCGCAGCGGTCAGGGGTGCAGCGTTGGCGTTTAACTTTCGGTAATCTACTGTGAAACGCCATTGCCCGGTTGGTTTCTTTACTGGCCACACCGGTGAATTATAAGGCGAGTGAGTCCTCTGAATGATGTTTCTTTTTTCTAAATCTGATACCACCCCGTCTGCTCCTGCAAGTGCAGCTGCAGGCAGTGGGTACTGTCGGACGTTGGTAATTTTAGAGGGAGGCAAAGGTATAGATGTTTCTAATAGGCCCAGTTTAACTGTGTCTAATCCTTTTTTGCGTCCTGCAAAACTCCACGCAGTTCCATCCGGGAATTTCCACATTCGCCCACGCAGCACGTCAAATCCTAGGAGGTTAGAATGTGAGGCACCCACTAACACTTCTGCCCTAGTCATTCGCTGCTCTCCCGGCAACCAGAGGTTAATTTTTGCAGTGGGGCATGTTTTTACCACACCATCAATTCCTGTGAAGTTGACTCTGCGTCGGGTGGGATTTATACCTAGAAGTTGTGCTGTTTCGTTAGTGATTGCAGACATTTGGGCTCCAGTATCAATAATAAAATTTACCAATATCTTCCGGGGTCCAACAGGAATGATAATAACGGGTTCGGAGTCTTTATGAGAGAGCCATTGAATTGCTAGTACCTGCCGGACAGGGTGGCTCACTGCCCTCCCCGGGGATAGGAGTTTTTTGGCTGGGACTCTGTCAAATCAATCAAGTTACGTTCCGGTGCAGAAGGCACAATTTTCTCACGACTTGGGGATTCTCTGGTTAGACTTTTCTCCCCAGCCACATTATTCTTTCTAGTTAGAGATTGGACTAGTGTACGGAGGTCTCCCGTAGGGACACCGTGCAAGAATTGTCGGGGCACCCCTAATTGTAGGGCTTTACGCCACAACTCATTCCGGTCCTTATCAGGCTTAAACCTTTCCTCCGATTTAGGGTTTTTAGTGTGAGTTCGGACTTGGCGAACCTTTCGGGGGTGTTCGGAGGATTTCTCACTAGTTAGGCTGGCCCAGCCCATTCGGCGCCCATATTGATCTATTTCCTGTACATATTCATTCCAGGTGGGCATGTAGTGACGACGGCCCCGCCTATGAGCACCCCGAGCCTCTCGTATACGATCTTGAGTACGAACAAGGAACGGTTTCAGGCAATCGGGAAGACCACGGATGAGAGGGGCTAATCGATCGGGGTCGATAGGGGCTGACATTGGGGATTTCCGAAATTCCTCTCTGTCATACATGGCTTGCAGACAAGCTGCTTTCCGTACAGCCGCAAACAGATCAGAGTAGCCTGTAGCTCTAATCTCTAACGGCTCCCCCCTCTCTCGCGGATCCATACCCCCTGCCCAATAGGCTGCTCGAGCAGTTAGGGAATAATTATGATCCCCAGGCATAGTGGTTAAAAACACTCCTGGTCCCCAAGAGTCTCCTGCTTCTTCCTCACTCAGCATAATTCTGTCCCCCCCTTCAGAAGAAACTCGCCACACGTACTCAACAGCTGACTCTTCTGGTCGCCTCGAATATTTCTCCCTTATTTTTGTTAACTCGGTTGGTGTCCGTGGAACGGTACGCACAGTGGTGTGAATTTCATCATCGTCATCAACCGCAGCTTCAGTTTTAACCAGAGGACGTAAAGGAAAAACTTGGGATTTCAAAGTAAAAGTCCTTTCCTCCTCATCTTCTTCGTCATCCTCACTATTAGACAAAAAATCTCCGGTCTGGGTTCCGGAATTTGGATAACACATTAACTTACGAATCTGTTGGACCTGGGTCGAGGGCTGCATTTTATCTAAGAGCCCAGTCACCCTTTCTAATAATATTTTAAGTTGAGCATTCTGGTTTCCTAAACATTCATTCTCACTCACAAGCTTATCGACGTGAGTTCTTAATTTTTCTCCTGTCTCCTTTTGCAAGGCTAATGATGACTTCAGCACCTCATTCTCCGATTTCAGGGTTGCATATTCTACAGCTGAAATCAGATTAGGAGCAGGGGTTTCTCTAGCTTCTTGTTGTGCACAAGATAAACAGGCGCCTAACGCAGCACAAATCACACCCTTGCCTTTCCCCGCTCTGAGCTTCTGTGAAACCCGACACTCTTCAATACGTTCCACCACTTTCTCTTCATCCTTCCAAAATTTTTGGGCCCACTCCTTCCCAGCCTGGGAAGGGGCACAATCATATTTTTGCAGCAGTTTATCCATGGCAATCCTGCCGACTACGCCAAATTCTGTTGCGTGAAACGGGGCCAAGCGGTTTTGGCAGAAGATAAACCCCCTTGCGTTCTAACACTCCTCACCGAGGTGGGAGGCTAGGTGCGGCTAGGTTTAAATTCTGAGTGATGCCCAATTCAGCACTATCAGTCCAATCGCGTTTAATATGTATTAAACTACTACGATTTGGATACACTAATAGTGGACTGCACCTTCAGTCTAGTCGTGCTCCTGAACTAGCACGGCCTCTCTGTAGTTTTGGTCGCGTTCAGTGAGAAAGCGGAACGACTAGCTACTTAAACAGTGCAGTTTATTTAAACAACAGATATACAGGTTCTTTAGGATTGCCGGTGATAAATACACTGTCTGCAAAGCACGTGCAAATAAAGATATTGCTAAGTATACAAACGCGCGACAAAATTATAAACGATACAGCCTGGCTATAAACGTAGGGTAGAGATTCTCTAGAGAAATTTCTAAGTCCCCGAGAAAGCGCTCGGTGTAATCGAAGTCTTACCCAAAGGCGTCCCTATGGGGGGGAAGAAAGGCTCAGCCCGTCGACTGATCCCGGAAATCAGCGGTGGAATTCTTCGCGATGGTGTCTTCCCTGACATCCCCTCTCTCTTGGGCTATTTTTATATTATTTTTTTATCTTCAAAGTGGAGTTTGAGTGACTTTAGTCATACATACTTTTATTATGATTAATGTATTCAAGGAGGAGTGTTCACACCTCGGGGGCGGATAGCCTCCGGGATGGAGGTGTGTTTTGGTACATTGTGGTGAGCAAAGTTCGCACAAAAGGACAGCATTTCATCAACATTTGACGAAAGGTTGGCTCGGGTAGCGTGTAGGCCGCTTATCAGTTCCGTAGTACCATCTCGTCCCCATATCTGCTATTCGTCACAAGGGAAGGCCACGGAACAAGCGTGTTCCGTTCCATCCCTCGTGTAGTTTCGCAAACAACCTCGCGCAGGGAATCACAGATGTTGCATTCTTCGTGTGCTAGCTGTGGCTGTATTCTACCTCAGAAGCCTCTTGATTTTATGACTTTCCTTAATGTGTGAACAATGCTGTATTTTTGTATTCTTGGCCAATTTAGTAATTATTCCACATAATCCACCCCGTGACTACAGTCACTCAAGCTCCACGATAATCAATACTGATGGGGAATATCACATGTCCTCTTATGGCGAGGGATATCAAGTGCAAATACTTCTTGCGGGGTGATTAAGCGAGTTAAGCGTTTCATCATAATCCAAAGTCTAACATGCAAAACAATTGTCAAAGCAAAGCACAATACAGTGAGTACTAGTAGAACAACAACAGGATGGAGCATCTTGTTAAAAAGTCCTGTAGCTGTCGGTGACCATCCAAAGAGGGTGTCCCACCATTCATGTCCACCGTCTCTCTTGACCCTTTCCAGTACATGGTGTATTTCTTCAACATCATGATGGACAGTAATCAGAGTTCTTTGTCCATTTTCTTGGGCCTCTTTCAACAATCGCTTCAATTCATCGTGTTGTAGCAACTTCCTCACTAGTGAGAGATTCATTCCGATAGGGGTAGGCAGCAAATCTCGAATCAATGTGTAATTAGATTGTAGCAATTGAAAAGACGTAACAGGAGCTGAATAACTGAAGTCACATCCAATGATGTTAGTAAAGTTACAAACACAAAGATTTGAGTTATTACTTATATCTACTGCTATGTCATCTACGAATACAAAAGTACAGGGAGACCTCATGCAAACACACCCTTTCCCAATATATACAAGCACAGTTTCTGGGGTTTCATCAGGTTGTATCTCAAAATGACAAACATTCTGGTTGGTGTCAAGACAAATGTCTTGTGCCTTGAGAGTATTACTCTCACAAATGAATCCTTGTTGATCTCGTGAAATGCATGCTTCAACATCAACAGTTTGCCATTTATTCTCGTTTTGTTGTGCCCACACTCTATGCTCTACCGGATGGAGTATAGCTCCATGGTGATTCAACCCCAGTGCGATGATTGGGTATATGGTGTATACTGAGGCATTGCGTATCGTTAAGACAAAAGCTGTGGCTTTGCTCTCAGTGGGATCATAGGTGAAATTAACCAGATACCACCAGGATTGAAATTTTCTCTCAAACTCAATTGCATTATCCCATATTACTTTTCGAATTTCAGTGGGCAAGGTGCCTTCTTCACCTTCCCTTATAATTGCGGCTGTCATAGATTGCATCCACAGTTGGGCTTGGATACAACTAAGGGCCAAGGAAACATTGTTTTGGGTTGTACCAAGTGCATTTGTGATCAGCTGATGGTCTTTTTCACCTGTTTCCTCCCACTGAGGCAATATATTCGATAAAAGCCATTGGTGATTTCCCAATGCTGATAGAGAGGACTGTAGAGGATGTTTTAATTTGTCTAGATCACTAGTAGTTGTGACTAGTTTGTTTGCAAGTATCTCAGCATCTGTACTATTTAAGACTCCCAGTCCTGTTCCTAAGATACCAGTCACCTCTCTCTTCAGTCGTTGTGAGGTGTCAACAGTTCGCCGGCCTAACCATGCTGACCATCCTGCATAAGATGTACTCAGGAATGGTGAGCAGGTGGGTTTGATCGCAGAGATATTAATCTGCATTGACAATTCTACTCGTTTGAGGGAATATGTTGGGTTAAACGGTATTTGTTGTTGACCTGTGTGTTTAATGGCATAAGGGCCAATGTTAAAGGTGTAAGGAGTTAGACTAATGGAGGGCTGAGTAGCTACACCCTTGAAAGTTTGTGGGGGTGTAGGTTTTGGGTTCATTTCAACAGGTTCAGATGTATTTGAGTCAATCATAAATTCAAATAACAATTCCGTGCCCCTGTAGCCCCAAATACAATATACTATGATAGGTTTGATAAAGGTGAAGTTGTGCCAGCAATCTGAGTTTGGCTCTATAATTTTGTAACAATCAATCAGTGTTATATTTGTCCGGTTTAGTAGAGTCTACATGGATGGTTTCAATTACAGTTGGTCTATGGTGAGCAGACCCATTGATTACTCGGCAGCTAATTTGTATTTTCTTTCCTGGGACGGCTTCAAGCTTAGCCATTTGGAGTGAGTCTTTCCAACTCCATTTATCTCTGGAATATACTTCACTTCCTTGTATGACCAGAGTGGAGAGATTTAAATCCCTCATGTTTTCTAGTGTCTCAGTGCTTGCAGTGTATCGTGACAGTGCATTATCCCAAAGCTCATCATCAAGGGGCAGATTCTTAAGCCCGCTCAATAAGGTGTCATTATCGGGGGTTTCAGATAGTGGCAGTGGAACCAGACTAGTCTGTGGAGTTGAGTCAGGTTCGACTTTATCTATGCTTTGATCTATCTCATGTTTTGAAAACACCTCATTTTCATGTAGGACTACAGTGGCCAGGCTCAATTTTCCTTTTCCTGTTCCTGCCATCGCATTGTGTTTTACATAAGCTTGAGACCACGGCCATTCTGGGTCTCTTTGACTACAAACAACAGGGAGTAAAAAGATAAAACTGAATAGCATCAATTCCATCTGCCAATTCGTCATTCTAAAATTTAGGCCTCCAGATGGCCATACATAACAAAAATAATATTATTGCCAGGATCAATGTCAGGATTCCCTGGAGACACTCGAGGTTAGCGTAGGCCAATGCGTCTGTCCACGTACAGTTCTTCCGAGGTTCCTGTAAGACACAAAGGAAAAGAAAATCTGCTCGGTCTCATTTGACCGACGGGGTTAAAAAGAGGGCGAGATCCACCGGGTGCTGATCCGGTGTATCTTCCCTGAACAGTCTTTGGCTTCCCGTGCATGGGGGTTTTTGGGAGTAGCTAACACCATTGGTACTGTGCCAATTTGAGGCATTTTCACTAACACAGGTTGCCCAGGGTGAAATTGTCCCAGGTATTTTCGTGGTTCATTGGGAACTTTTGGAGTGATGATATCAGCAGATACACAGAAAGCTTTCATTTTAGGACAGCCATCTCCACTCCATCTGTTATTTAATTGATAGATGGCATCATCCAATGGCAAATGCCAACCAGGTTCATGAGTTTTTGCAAAACGCTTAACCAATCCATTGGTGCGTTCAACAATGCCATTAGCCTGAGGATAATAGGGAGTATGAAATACCCATCGAATCCCTTCTTCTTTGGCCCAATCTTGTACCACTGTAGCGGTAAAGTGTGAACCGTTATCACTTTGGATTTCCTCAGGAAGGGGAAGTGTGCTGAACCACCCTTTTAGGCCTTTCACTGTGTTGTTCCCGGTAGCTGATTTGAAGCTGGTGGCCATAGCGAGGCCAGAGATAATCTCCACTCCGACTAGGACGTATCTTTTCTCACCTGATGATCTCAAGGGCCCAATATAATCAATTTGCCATGAATGCCACAATGTTTTCTTGTCCCGAATGTGTAAAGGAGGCGCCTTACTCGGATGATCTTTATTGAGTCGTAGGCGACATTGTGAACAGGCGGTTACTACTTGTTCACACAGCTTAACCGACACAGGCCACCCCCGGGCTAGACCTTCCTGATACAGATCAGCACGGCCTGTATGGCCACGCTTAATATGTAACCATTCGAGTAAGCGTTCCCATTCCCGACCATCATCTACAATGTCAATTTGCTGCAACCGCGTGAGGCTATCTACCTGTTGGTTGAATTGAGCAGTGATCGAGTTCGAACGATCATGGCCTTTTACCCAACCGACGTGCAATGTTCTCTGTCCTCCCATTTCCAACAGTTGCTTCCAACTCTCTGTCTCCCAGATTGGGACTCTATTCACCTGCCAATCATTGGCTGCCCAGTGTCCAATCCATTCAGTGGCTCCTTTAAAAACAGCATATGAGTCAGTGTAAATGTAAGTAGCCCCACGTTGTGCAGCTAGTAGGACGGCTCTGAGTTCCCCTACTTGTGCGCTACCTTCTCCTGTTTCAATTGCTCTTTCCCCCGTTGCTACTTCCAGTGCTACGGCCTTGTATTTCCACTTATTGTTCTCACGGTGAGATGACGCATCAGTAAACCACACTCCTGTAAGATCACTGCCTTCTTTCAGAGGAGGTGCTTCTTGGATTGGAGATGGTCTGTTTGGTGGGGATTGGAACAATAGGGCACCATCTATATCCTTCTGGAGCTTGGATACTTTGATACTACCTTCAGAGATTGGCATGATATCATTAATGCCTTCTAAATAAGCATACCACTTTCGAACTGTGGGTTTCTGGGCAATGCCGGCTGGTGGTGCTGTCCCTTTACGGACCACATCTAGGAGACGAAAAGGGCCCCGAACAATCACGCTCTGTTCTCTCCTTATCTGCTCTGCTCGTTGCAATGCTCGCACCAGGGACAGTAAACCCTTCTCTAGGTCTGAATATCTGCTCTCAGTATCATTAAAGGAGTGAGAGCTAAATTCTAATGGTCTCTCCGGTCCTGCTGGTCCCTTTTGCCATAAGTTACAATGAGAACCATGTTCGCTGGACCCCCATTCTACATGGACAGGGTCAGTTGGATGTATGGGGCCAAGTTGTTGGAATAACCTTAGCTCTTTTATTAGCAATTCCAGTGCATTAGTATGTTGTTCAGTCCACTCCCAGGATTTACCTTTTTTGAGCAAACAATAAAGGGGGCGAGCAATGATGGAAAAGCCAGGGATGTGTTTACGCCAATAACTTAAAGTTCCCAGAACTTGCTGTAACTCCTTCGTGCTGGAAGGATTCTGTCCATGTTCTATTTTTTTCAGGGTATCCTGAGGGACAGAAGCAGCTCCCTTAATCCACCAGACCCCCAGGAATTTAACTTCCTGTGCAGGTCCCTGACATTTTGAGTCTGGAATTTCCAATCCCAAATCTGATAATGTTTTTCGGATGTTTTGCATCATGTCTTGTACACTTTCTTGGCTCTCTCCCCCCCTATTAAGATGTCGTCAATATATTGGTATACTGTACATCCCTGTGAAACAGGAATCTCTGATAGCGCTTTAGCTAAAGCATTATGAGCAATGGTGGGGGAATGTTTGTATCCTTGTGGAAGTCGGTTAAAGGTATATTGGACTCCTTTCCACGTGAATGCAAACTGCGCTTTGTCTTGCTCAAGGAGGGGAATCATAAAAAACATGTCTTTTACATCTAAGGCAGCCATCCAAGGATGGGCAGCTCCTTTTATCATTGTCACAATTTCCGCGATACTCGGAACCGCAGCGGTCAGGGGTGCAGCGTTGGCGTTTAACTTTCGGTAATCTACTGTGAAACGCCATTGCCCGGTTGGTTTCTTTACTGGCCACACCGGTGAATTATAAGGCGAGTGAGTCCTCTTAATGATGTTTCTTTTTTCTAAATCTGATACCACCCCGTCTGCTCCTGCAAGTGCAGCTGCAGGCAGTGGGTACTGTCGGACGTTGGTAATTTTAGAGGGAGGCAAAGGTATAGATGTTTCTAATAGGCCCAGTTTAACTGTGTCTAATCCTTTTTTGCGTCCTGCAAAACTCCACGCAGTTCCATCCGGGAATTTCCACATTCGCCCACGCAGCACGTCAAATCCTAGGAGGTTAGAATGTGAGGCACCCACTAACACTTCTGCCCTAGTCATTCGCTGCTCTCCCGGCAACCAGAGGTTAATTTTTGCAGTGGGGCATGTTTTTACCACACCATCAATTCCTGTGAAGTTGACTCTGCGTCGGGTGGGATTTATACCTAGAAGTTGTGCTGTTTCGTTAGTGATTGCAGACATTTGGGCTCCAGTATCAATAATAAAATTTACCAATATCTTCCGGGGTCCAACAGGAATGATAATAACGGGTTCGGAGTCTTTATGAGAGAGCCATTGAATTGCTAGTACCTGCCGGACAGGGTGGCTCACTGCCCTCCCCGGGGATAGGAGTTTTTTGGCTGGGACTCTGTCAAATCAATCAAGTTACGTTCCGGTGCAGAAGGCACAATTTTCTCACGACTTGGGGATTCTCTGGTTAGACTTTTCTCCCCAGCCACATTATTCTTTCTAGTTAGAGATTGGACTAGTGTACGGAGGTCTCCCGTAGGGACACCGTGCAAGAATTGTCGGGGCACCCCTAATTGTAGGGCTTTACGCCACAACTCATTCCGGTCCTTATCAGGCTTAAACCTTTCCTCCGATTTAGGGTTTTTAGTGTGAGTTCGGACTTGGCGAACCTTTCGGGGGTGTTCGGAGGATTTCTCACTAGTTAGGCTGGCCCAGCCCATTCGGCGCCCATATTGATCTATTTCCTGTACATATTCATTCCAGGTGGGCATGTAGTGACGACGGCCCCGCCTATGAGCACCCCGAGCCTCTCGTATACGATCTTGAGTACGAACAAGGAACGGTTTCAGGCAATCGGGAAGACCACGGATGAGAGGGGCTAATCGATCGGGGTCGATAGGGGCTGACATTGGGGATTTCCGAAATTCCTCTCTGTCATACATGGCTTGCAGACAAGCTGCTTTCCGTACAGCCGCAAACAGATCAGAGTAGCCTGTAGCTCTAATCTCTAACGGCTCCCCCCTCTCTCGCGGATCCATACCCCCTGCCCAATAGGCTGCTCGAGCAGTTAGGGAATAATTATGATCCCCAGGCATAGTGGTTAAAAACACTCCTGGTCCCCAAGAGTCTCCTGCTTCTTCCTCACTCAGCATAATTCTGTCCCCCCCTTCAGAAGAAACTCGCCACACGTACTCAACAGCTGACTCTTCTGGTCGCCTCGAATATTTCTCCCTTATTTTTGTTAACTCGGTTGGTGTCCGTGGAACGGTACGCACAGTGGTGTGAATTTCATCATCGTCATCAACCGCAGCTTCAGTTTTAACCAGAGGACGTAAAGGAAAAACTTGGGATTTCAAAGTAAAAGTCCTTTCCTCCTCATCTTCTTCGTCATCCTCACTATTAGACAAAAAATCTCCGGTCTGGGTTCCGGAATTTGGATAACACATTAACTTACGAATCTGTTGGACCTGGGTCGAGGGCTGCATTTTATCTAAGAGCCCAGTCACCCTTTCTAATAATATTTTAAGTTGAGCATTCTGGTTTCCTAAACATTCATTCTCACTCACAAGCTTATCGACGTGAGTTCTTAATTTTTCTCCTGTCTCCTTTTGCAAGGCTAATGATGACTTCAGCACCTCATTCTCCGATTTCAGGGTTGCATATTCTACAGCTGAAATCAGATTAGGAGCAGGGGTTTCTCTAGCTTCTTGTTGTGCACAAGATAAACAGGCGCCTAACGCAGCACAAATCACACCCTTGCCTTTCCCCGCTCTGAGCTTCTGTGAAACCCGACACTCTTCAATACGTTCCACCACTTTCTCTTCATCCTTCCAAAATTTTTGGGCCCACTCCTTCCCAGCCTGGGAAGGGGCACAATCATATTTTTGCAGCAGTTTATCCATGGCAATCCTGCCGACTACGCCAAATTCTGTTGCGTGAAACGGGGCCAAGCGGTTTTGGCAGAAGATAAACCCCCTTGCGTTCTAACACTCCTCACCGAGGTGGGAGGCTAGGTGCGGCTAGGTTTAAATTCTGAGTGATGCCCAATTCAGCACTATCAGTCCAATCGCGTTTAATATGTATTAAACTACTACGATTTGGATACACTAATAGTGGACTGCACCTTCAGTCTAGTCGTGCTCCTGAACTAGCACGGCCTCTCTGTAGTTTTGGTCGCGTTCAGTGAGAAAGCGGAACGACTAGCTACTTAAACAGTGCAGTTTATTTAAACAACAGATATACAGGTTCTTTAGGATTGCCGGTGATAAATACACTGTCTGCAAAGCACGTGCAAATAAAGATATTGCTAAGTATACAAACGCGCGACAAAATTATAAACGATACAGCCTGGCTATAAACGTAGGGTAGAGATTCTCTAGAGAAATTTCTAAGTCCCCGAGAAAGCGCTCGGTGTAATCGAAGTCTTACCCAAAGGCGTCCCTATGGGGGGGAAGAAAGGCTCAGCCCGTCGACTGATCCCGGAAATCAGCGGTGGAATTCTTCGCGATGGTGTCTTCCCTGACATCCCCTCTCTCTTGGGCTATTTTTATATTATTTTTTTATCTTCAAAGTGGAGTTTGAGTGACTTTAGTCATACATACTTTTATTATGATTAATGTATTCAAGGAGGAGTGTTCACACCTCGGGGGCGGATAGCCTCCGGGATGGAGGTGTGTTTTGGTACATTGTGGTGAGCAAAGTTCGCACAAAAGGACAGCATTTCATCAACATTTGACGAAAGGTTGGCTCGGGTAGCGTGTAGGCCGCTTATCAGTTCCGTAGTACCATCTCGTCCCCATATCTGCTATTCGTCACAAGGGAAGGCCACGGAACAAGCGTGTTCCGTTCCATCCCTCGTGTAGTTTCGCAAACAACCTCGCGCAGGGAATCACAGATGTTGCATTCTTCGTGTGCTAGCTGTGGCTGTATTCTACCTCAGAAGCCTCTTGATTTTATGACTTTCCTTAATGTGTGAACAATGCTGTATTTTTGTATTCTTGGCCAATTTAGTAATTATTCCACATAATCCACCCCGTGACTACAGTCACTCAAGCTCCACGATAATCAATACTGATGGGGAATATCACATGTCCTCTTATGGCGAGGGATATCAAGTGCAAATACTTCTTGCGGGGTGATTAAGCGAGTTAAGCGTTTCATCATAATCCAAAGTCTAACATGCAAAACAATTGTCAAAGCAAAGCACAATACAGTGAGTACTAGTAGAACAACAACAGGATGGAGCATCTTGTTAAAAAGTCCTGTAGCTGTCGGTGACCATCCAAAGAGGGTGTCCCACCATTCATGTCCACCGTCTCTCTTGACCCTTTCCAGTACATGGTGTATTTCTTCAACATCATGATGGACAGCAATCAGAGTTCTTTGTCCATTTTCTTGGGCCTCTTTCAACAATCGCTTCAATTCATCGTGTTGTAGCAACTTCCTCACTAGTGAGAGATTCATTCCGATAGGGGTAGGCAGCAAATCTCGAATCAATGTGTAATTAGATTGTAGCAATTGAAAAGACGTAACAGGAGCTGAATAACTGAAGTCACATCCAATGATGTTAGTAAAGTTACAAACACAAAGATTTGAGTTATTACTTATATCTACTGCTATGTCATCTACGAATACAAAAGTACAGGGAGACCTCATGCAAACACACCCTTTCCCAATATATACAAGCACAGTTTCTGGGGTTTCATCAGGTTGTATCTCAAAATGACAAACATTCTGTTGGTGTCAAGACAAATGTCTTGTGCCTTGAGAGTATTACTCTCACAAATGAATCCTTGTTGATCTCGTGAAATGCATGCTTCAACATCAACAGTTTGCCATTTATTCTCGTTTTGTTGTGCCCACACTCTATGCTCTACCGGATGGAGTATAGCTCCATGGTGATTCAACCCCAGTGCGATGATTGGGTATATGGTGTATACTGAGGCATTGCGTATCGTTAAGACAAAAGCTGTGGCTTTGCTCTCAGTGGGATCATAGGTGAAATTAACCAGATACCACCAGGACTGAAATTTTCTCTCAAACTCAATTGCATTATCCCATATTACTTTTCGAATTTCAGTGGGCAAGGTGCCTTCTTCACCTTCCCTTATAATTGCGGCTGTCATAGATTGCATCCACAGTTGGGCTTGGATACAACTAAGGGCCAAGGAAACATTGTTTGGGGTTGTACCAAGTGCATTTGTGATCAGCTGATGGTCTTTTTCACCTGTTTCCTCCCACTGAGGCAATATATTCGATAAAAGCCATTGGTGATTTCCCAATGCTGATAGAGAGGACTGTAGAGGATGTTTTAATTTGTCTAGATCACTAGTAGTTGTGACTAGTTTGTTTGCAAGTATCTCAGCATCTGTACTATTTAAGACTCCCAGTCCTGTTCCTAAGATACCAGTCACCTCTCTCTTCAGTCGTTGTGAGGTGTCAACAGTTCGCCGGCCTAACCATGCTGACCATCCTGCATAAGATGTACTCAGGAATGGTGAGCAGGTGGGTTTGATCGCAGAGATATTAATCTGCATTGACAATTCTACTCGTTTGAGGGAATATGTTGGGTTAAACGGTATTTGTTGTTGACCTGTGTGTTTAATGGCATAAGGGCCAATGTTAAAGGTGTAAGGAGTTAGACTAATGGAGGGCTGAGTAGCTACACCCTTGAAAGTTTGTGGGGGTGTAGGTTTTGGGTTCATTTCAACAGGTTCAGATGTATTTGAGTCAATCATAAATTCAAATAACAATTCCGTGCCCCTGTAGCCCCAAATACAATATACTATGATAGGTTTGATAAAGGTGAAGTTGTGCCAGCAATCTGAGTTTGGCTCTATAATTTTGTAACAATCAATCAGTGTTATGTTTGTCCGGTTTAGTAGAGTCTACATGGATGGTTTCAATTACAGTTGGTCTATGGTGAGCAGACCCATTGATTACTCGGCAGCTAATTTGTATTTTCTTTCCTGGGACGGCTTCAAGCTTAGCCATTTGGAGTGAGTCTTTCCAACTCCATTTATCTCTGGAATATACTTCACTTCCTTGTATGACCAGAGTGGAGAGATTTAAATCCCTCATGTTTTCTAGTGTCTCAGTGCTTGCAGTGTATCGTGACAGTGCATTATCCCAAAGCTCATCATCAAGGGGCAGATTCTTAAGTCCGCTCAATAAGGTGTCATTATCGGGGGTTTCAGATAGTGGCAGTGGAACCAGACTAGTCTGTGGAGTTGAGTCAGGTTCGACTTTATCTATGCTTTGATCTATCTCATGTTTTGAAAACACCTCATTTTCATGTAGGACTACAGTGGCCAGGCTCAATTTTCCTTTTCCTGTTCCTGCCATCGCATTGTGTTTTACATAAGCTTGAGACCACGGCCATTCTGGGTCTCTTTGACTACAAACAACAGGGAGTAAAAAGATAAAACTGAATAGCATCAATTCCATCTGCCAATTCGTCATTCTAAAATTTAGGCCTCCAGATGGCCATACATAACAAAAATAATATTATTGCCAGGATCAATGTCAGGATTCCCTGGAGACACTCGAGGTTAGCGTAGGCCAATGCGTCTGTCCACGTACAGTTCTTCCGAGGTTCCTGTAAGACACAAAGGAAAAGAAAATCTGCTCGGTCTCATTTGACCGACGGGGTTAAAAAGAGGGCGAGATCCACCGGGTGCTGATCCGGTGTATCTTCCCTGAACAGTCTTTGGCTTCCCGTGCATGGGGGTTTTTGGGAGTAGCTAACACCATTGGTACTGTGCCAATTTGAGGCATTTTCACTAACACAGGTTGCCCAGGGTGAAATTGTCCCAGGTATTTTCGTGGTTCATTGGGAACTTTTGGAGTGATGATATCAGCAGATACACAGAAAGCTTTCATTTTAGGACAGCCATCTCCACTCCATCTGTTATTTAATTGATAGATGGCATCATCCAATGGCAAATGCCAACCAGGTTCATGAGTTTTTGCAAAACGCTTAACCAATCCATTGGTGCGTTCAACAATGCCATTAGCCTGAGGATAATAGGGAGTATGAAATACCCATCGAATCCCTTCTTCTTTGGCCCAATCTTGTACCACTGTAGCGGTAAAGTGTGAACCGTTATCACTTTGGATTTCCTCAGGAAGGGGAAGTGTGCTGAACCACCCTTTTAGGCCTTTCACTGTGTTGTTCCCGGTAGCTGATTTGAAGCTGGTGGCCATAGCGAGGCCAGAGATAATCTCCACTCCGACTAGGACGTATCTTTTCTCACCTGATGATCTCAAGGGCCCAATATAATCAATTTGCCATGAATGCCACAATGTTTTCTTGTCCCGAATGTGTAAAGGAGGCGCCTTACTCGGATGATCTTTATTGAGTCGTAGGCGACATTGTGAACAGGCGGTTACTACTTGTTCACACAGCTTAACCGACACAGGCCACCCCCGGGCTAGACCTTCCTGATACAGATCAGCACGGCCTGTATGGCCACGCTTAATATGTAACCATTCGAGTAAGCGTTCCCATTCCCGACCATCATCTACAATGTCAATTTGCTGCAACCGCGTGAGGCTATCTACCTGTTGGTTGAATTGAGCAGTGATCGAGTTCGAATGATCATGGCCTTTTACCCAACCGATGTGCAATGTTCTCTGTCCTCCCATTTCCAACAGTTGCTTCCAACTCTCTGTCTCCCAGATTGGGACTCTATTCACCTGCCAATCATTGGCTGCCCAGTGTCCAATCCATTCAGTGGCTCCTTTAAAAACAGCATATGAGTCAGTGTAAATGTAAGTAGCCCCACGTTGTGCAGCTAGTAGGACGGCTCTGAGTTCCCCTACTTGTGCGCTACCTTCTCCTGTTTCAATTGCTCTTTCCCCCGTTGCTACTTCCAGTGCTACGGCCTTGTATTTCCACTTATTGTTCTCACGGTGAGATGACGCATCAGTAAACCACACTCCTGTAAGATCACTGCCTTCTTTCAGAGGAGGTGCTTCTTGGATTGGAGATGGTCTGTTTGGTGGGGATTGGAACAATAGGGCACCATCTATATCCTTCTGGAGCTTGGATACTTTGATGCTACCTTCAGAGATTGGCATGATATCATTAATGCCTTCTAAATAAGCATACCACTTTCGAACTGTGGGTTTCTGGGCAATGCCGGCTGGTGGTGCTGTCCCTTTACGGACCACATCTAGGAGACGAAAAGGGCCCCGAACAATCACGCTCTGTTCTCTCCTTATCTGCTCTGCTCGTTGCAATGCTCGCACCAGGGACAGTAAACCCTTCTCTAGGTCTGAATATCTGCTCTCAGTATCATTAAAGGAGTGAGAGCTAAATTCTAATGGTCTCTCCGGTCCTGCTGGTCCCTTTTGCCATAAGTTACAATGAGAACCATGTTCGCTGGACCCCCATTCTACATGGACAGGGTCAGTTGGATGTATGGGGCCAAGTTGTTGGAATAACCTTAGCTCTTTTATTAGCAATTCCAGTGCATTAGTATGTTGTTCAGTCCACTCCCAGGATTTACCTTTTTTGAGCAAACAATAAAGGGGGCGAGCAATGATGGAAAAGCCAGGGATGTGTTTACGCCAATAACTTAAAGTTCCCAGAACTTGCTGTAACTCCTTCGTGCTGGAAGGATTCTGTCCATGTTCTATTTTTTTCAGGGTATCCTGAGGGACAGAAGCAGCTCCCTTAATCCACCAGACCCCCAGGAATTTAACTTCCTGTGCAGGTCCCTGACATTTTGAGTCTGGAATTTCCAATCCCAAATCTGATAATGTTTTTCGGATGTTTTGCATCATGTCTTGTACACTTTCTTGGCTCTCTCCCCCCCTATTAAGATGTCGTCAATATATTGGTATACTGTACATCCCTGTGAAACAGGAATCTCTGATAGCGCTTTAGCTAAAGCATTATGAGCAATGGTGGGGGAATGTTTGTATCCTTGTGGAAGTCGGTTAAAGGTATATTGGACTCCTTTCCACGTGAATGCAAACTGCGCTTTGTCTTGCTCAAGGAGGGGAATCATAAAAAACATGTCTTTTACATCTAAGGCAGCCATCCAAGGATGGGCAGCTCCTTTTATCATTGTCACAATTTCCGCGATACTCGGAACCGCAGCGGTCAGGGGTGCAGCGTTGGCGTTTAACTTTCGGTAATCTACTGTGAAACGCCATTGCCCGGTTGGTTTCTTTACTGGCCACACCGGTGAATTATAAGGCGAGTGAGTCCTCTGAATGATGTTTCTTTTTTCTAAATCTGATACCACCCCGTCTGCTCCTGCAAGTGCAGCTGCAGGCAGTGGGTACTGTCGGACGTTGGTAATTTTAGAGGGAGGCAAAGGTATAGATGTTTCTAATAGGCCCAGTTTAACTGTGTCTAATCCTTTTTTGCGTCCTGCAAAACTCCACGCAGTTCCATCCGGGAATTTCCACATTCGCCCACGCAGCACGTCAAATCCTGGGAGGTTAGAATGTGAGGCACCCACTAACACTTCTGCCCTAGTCATTCGCTGCTCTCCCGGCAACCAGAGGTTAATTTTTGCAGTGGGGCATGTTTTTACCACACCATCAATTCCTGTGAAGTTGACTCTGCGTCGGGTGGGATTTATACCTAGAAGTTGTGCTGTTTCGTTAGTGATTGCAGACATTTGGGCTCCAGTATCAATAATAAAATTTACCAATATCTTCCGGGGTCCAACAGGAATGATAATAACGGGTTCGGAGTCTTTATGAGAGAGCCATTGAATTGCTAGTACCTGCCGGACAGGGTGGCTCACTGCCCTCCCCGGGGATAGGAGTTTTTTGGCTGGGACTCTGTCAAATCAATCAAGTTACGTTCCGGTGCAGAAGGCACAATTTTCTCACGACTTGGGGATTCTCTGGTTAGACTTTTCTCCCCAGCCACATTATTCTTTCTAGTTAGAGATTGGACTAGTGTACGGAGGTCTCCCGTAGGGACACCGTGCAAGAATTGTCGGGGCACCCCTAATTGTAGGGCTTTACGCCACAACTCATTCCGGTCCTTATCAGGCTTAAACCTTTCCTCCGATTTAGGGTTTTTAGTGTGAGTTCGGACTTGGCGAACCTTTCGGGGGTGTTCGGAGGATTTCTCACTAGTTAGGCTGGCCCAGCCCATTCGGCGCCCATATTGATCTATTTCCTGTACATATTCATTCCAGGTGGGCATGTAGTGACGACGGCCCCGCCTATGAGCACCCCGAGCCTCTCGTATACGATCTTGAGTACGAACAAGGAACGGTTTCAGGCAATCGGGAAGACCACGGATGAGAGGGGCTAATCGATCGGGGTCGATAGGGGCTGACATTGGGGATTTCCGAAATTCCTCTCTGTCATACATGGCTTGCAGACAAGCTGCTTTCCGTACAGCCGCAAACAGATCAGAGTAGCCTGTAGCTCTAATCTCTAACGGCTCCCCCCTCTCTCGCGGATCCATACCCCCTGCCCAATAGGCTGCTCGAGCAGTTAGGGAATAATTATGATCCCCAGGCATAGTGGTTAAAAACACTCCTGGTCCCCAAGAGTCTCCTGCTTCTTCCTCACTCAGCATAATTCTGTCCCCCCCTTCAGAAGAAACTCGCCACACGTACTCAACAGCTGACTCTTCTGGTCGCCTCGAATATTTCTCCCTTATTTTTGTTAACTCGGTTGGTGTCCGTGGAACGGTACGCACAGTGGTGTGAATTTCATCATCGTCATCAACCGCAGCTTCAGTTTTAACCAGAGGACGTAAAGGAAAAACTTGGGATTTCAAAGTAAAAGTCCTTTCCTCCTCATCTTCTTCGTCATCCTCACTATTAGACAAAAAATCTCCGGTCTGGGTTCCGGAATTTGGATAACACATTAACTTACGAATCTGTTGGACCTGGGTCGAGGGCTGCATTTTATCTAAGAGCCCAGTCACCCTTTCTAATAATATTTTAAGTTGAGCATTCTGGTTTCCTAAACATTCATTCTCACTCACAAGCTTATCGACGTGAGTTCTTAATTTTTCTCCTGTCTCCTTTTGCAAGGCTAATGATGACTTCAGCACCTCATTCTCCGATTTCAGGGTTGCATATTCTACAGCTGAAATCAGATTAGGAGCAGGGGTTTCTCTAGCTTCTTGTTGTGCACAAGATAAACAGGCGCCTAACGCAGCACAAATCACACCCTTGCCTTTCCCCGCTCTGAGCTTCTGTGAAACCCGACACTCTTCAATACGTTCCACCACTTTCTCTTCATCCTTCCAAAATTTTTGGGCCCACTCCTTCCCAGCCTGGGAAGGGGCACAATCATATTTTTGCAGCAGTTTATCCATGGCAATCCTGCCGACTACGCCAAATTCTGTTGTGTGAAACGGGGCCAAGCGGTTTTGGCAGAAGATAAACCCCCTTGCGTTCTAACACTCCTCACCGAGGTGGGAGGCTAGGTGCGGCTAGGTTTAAATTCTGAGTGATGCCCAATTCAGCACTATCAGTCCAATCGCGTTTAATATGTATTAAACTACTACGATTTGGATACACTAATAGTGGACTGCACCTTCAGTCTAGTCGTGCTCCTGAACTAGCACGGCCTCTCTGTAGTTTTGGTCGCGTTCAGTGAGAAAGCGGAACGACTAGCTACTTAAACAGTGCAGTTTATTTAAACAACAGATATACAGGTTCTTTAGGATTGCCGGTGATAAATACACTGTCTGCAAAGCACGTGCAAATAAAGATATTGCTAAGTATACAAACGCGCGACAAAATTATAAACGATACAGCCTGGCTATAAACGTAGGGTAGAGATTCTCTAGAGAAATTTCTAAGTCCCCGAGAAAGCGCTCGGTGTAATCGAAGTCTTACCCAAAGGCGTCCCTATGGGGGGGAAGAAAGGCTCAGCCCGTCGACTGATCCCGGAAATCAGCGGTGGAATTCTTCGCGATGGTGTCTTCCCTGACATCCCCTCTCTCTTGGGCTATTTTTATATTATTTTTTTATCTTCAAAGTGGAGTTTGAGTGACTTTAGTCATACATACTTTTATTATGATTAATGTATTCAAGGAGGAGTGTTCACACCTCGGGGGCGGATAGCCTCCGGGATGGAGGTGTGTTTTGGTACATTGTGGTGAGCAAAGTTCGCACAAAAGGACAGCATTTCATCAACATTTGACGAAAGGTTGGCTCGGGTAGCGTGTAGGCCGCTTATCAGTTCCGTAGTACCATCTCGTCCCCATATCTGCTATTCGTCACAAGGGAAGGCCACGGAACAAGCGTGTTCCGTTCCATCCCTCGTGTAGTTTCGCAAACAACCTCGCGCAGGGAATCACAGATGTTGCATTCTTCGTGTGCTAGCTGTGGCTGTATTCTACCTCAGAAGCCTCTTGATTTTATGACTTTCCTTAATGTGTGAACAATGCTGTATTTTTGTATTCTTGGCCAATTTAGTAATTATTCCACATAATCCACCCCGTGACTACAGTCACTCAAGCTCCACGATAATCAATACTGATGGGGAATATCACATGTCCTCTTATGGCGAGGGATATCAAGTGCAAATACTTCTTGTGGGGTGATTAAGCGAGTTAAGCGTTTCATCATAATCCAAAGTCTAACATGCAAAACAATTGTCAAAGCAAAGCACAATACAGTGAGTACTAGTAGAACAACAACAGGATGGAGCATCTTGTTAAAAAGTCCTGTAGCTGTCGGTGACCATCCAAAGAGGGTGTCCCACCATTCATGTCCACCGTCTCTCTTGACCCTTTCCAGTACATGGTGTATTTCTTCAACATCATGATGGACAGTAATCAGAGTTCTTTGTCCATTTTCTTGGGCCTCTTTCAACAATCGCTTCAATTCATCGTGTTGTAGCAACTTCCTCACTAGTGAGAGATTCATTCCGATAGGGGTAGGCAGCAAATCTCGAATCAATGTGTAATTAGATTGTAGCAATTGAAAAGACGTAACAGGAGCTGAATAACTGAAGTCACATCCAATGATGTTAGTAAAGTTACAAACACAAAGATTTGAGTTATTACTTATATCTACTGCTATGTCATCTACGAATACAAAAGTACAGGGAGACCTCATGCAAACACACCCTTTCCCAATATATACAAGCACAGTTTCTGGGGTTTCATCAGGTTGTATCTCAAAATGACAAACATTCTGGTTGGTGTCAAGACAAATGTCTTGTGCCTTGAGAGTATTACTCTCACAAATGAATCCTTGTTGATCTCGTGAAATGCATGCTTCAACATCAACAGTTTGCCATTTATTCTCGTTTTGTTGTGCCCACACTCTATGCTCTACCGGATGGAGTATAGCTCCATGGTGATTCAACCCCAGTGCGATGATTGGGTATATGGTGTATACTGAGGCATTGCGTATCGTTAAGACAAAAGCTGTGGCTTTGCTCTCAGTGGGATCATAGGTGAAATTAACCAGATACCACCAGGACTGAAATTTTCTCTCAAACTCAATTGCATTATCCCATATTACTTTTCGAATTTCAGTGGGCAAGGTGCCTTCTTCACCTTCCCTTATAATTGCGGCTGTCATAGATTGCATCCACAGTTGGGCTTGGATACAACTAAGGGCCAAGGAAACATTGTTTTGGGTTGTACCAAGTGCATTTGTGATCAGCTGATGGTCTTTTTCACCTGTTTCCTCCCACTGAGGCAATATATTCGATAAAAGCCATTGGTGATTTCCCAATGCTGATAGAGAGGACTGTAGAGGATGTTTTAATTTGTCTAGATCACTAGTAGTTGTGACTAGTTTGTTTGCAAGTATCTCAGCATCTGTACTATTTAAGACTCCCAGTCCTGTTCCTAAGATACCAGTCACCTCTCTCTTCAGTCGTTGTGAGGTGTCAACAGTTCGCCGGCCTAACCATGCTGACCATCCTGCATAAGATGTACTCAGGAATGGTGAGCAGGTGGGTTTGATCGCAGAGATATTAATCTGCATTGACAATTCTACTCGTTTGAGGGAATATGTTGGGTTAAACGGTATTTGTTGTTGACCTGTGTGTTTAATGGCATAAGGGCCAATGTTAAAGGTGTAAGGAGTTAGACTAATGGAGGGCTGAGTAGCTACACCCTTGAAAGTTTGTGGGGGTGTAGGTTTTGGGTTCATTTCAACAGGTTCAGATGTATTTGAGTCAATCATAAATTCAAATAACAATTCCGTGCCCCTGTAGCCCCAAATACAATATACTATGATAGGTTTGATAAAGGTGAAGTTGTGCCAGCAATCTGAGTTTGGCTCTATAATTTTGTAACAATCAATCAGTGTTATATTTGTCCGGTTTAGTAGAGTCTACATGGATGGTTTCAATTACAGTTGGTCTATGGTGAGCAGACCCATTGATTACTCGGCAGCTAATTTGTATTTTCTTTCCTGGGACGGCTTCAAGCTTAGCCATTTGGAGTGAGTCTTTCCAACTCCATTTATCTCTGGAATATACTTCACTTCCTTGTATGACCAGAGTGGAGAGATTTAAATCCCTCATGTTTTCTAGTGTCTCAGTGCTTGCAGTGTATCGTGACAGTGCATTATCCCAAAGCTCATCATCAAGGGGCAGATTCTTAAGTCCGCTCAATAAGGTGTCATTATCGGGGGTTTCAGATAGTGGCAGTGGAACCAGACTAGTCTGTGGAGTTGAGTCAGGTTCGACTTTATCTATGCTTTGATCTATCTCATGTTTTGAAAACACCTCATTTTCATGTAGGACTACAGTGGCCAGGCTCAATTTTCCTTTTCCTGTTCCTGCCATCGCATTGTGTTTTACATAAGCTTGAGACCACGGCCATTCTGGGTCTCTTTGACTACAAACAACAGGGAGTAAAAAGATAAAACTGAATAGCATCAATTCCATCTGCCAATTCGTCATTCTAAAATTTAGGCCTCCAGATGGCCATACATAACAAAAATAATATTATTGCCAGGATCAATGTCAGGATTCCCTGGAGACACTCGAGGTTAGCGTAGGCCAATGCGTCTGTCCACGTACAGTTCTTCCGAGGTTCCTGTAAGACACAAAGGAAAAGAAAATCTGCTCGGTCTCATTTGACCGACGGGGTTAAAAAGAGGGCGAGATCCACCGGGTGCTGATCCGGTGTATCTTCCCTGAACAGTCTTTGGCTTCCCGTGCATGGGGGTTTTTGGGAGTAGCTAACACCATTGGTACTGTGCCAATTTGAGGCATTTTCACTAACACAGGTTGCCCAGGGTGAAATTGTCCCAGGTATTTTCGTGGTTCATTGGGAACTTTTGGAGTGATGATAGCAGCAGATACACAGAAAGCTTTCATTTTAGGACAGCCATCTCCACTCCATCTGTTATTTAATTGATAGATGGCATCATCCAATCGCAAATGCCAACCAGGTTCATGAGTTTTTGCAAAACGCTTAACCAATCCATTGGTGCGTTCAACAATGCCATTAGCCTGAGGATAATAGGGAGTATGAAATACCCATCGAATCCCTTCTTCTTTGGCCCAATCTTGTACCACTGTAGCGGTAAAGTGTGAACCGTTATCACTTTGGATTTCCTCAGGAAGGGGAAGTGTGCTGAACCACCCTTTTAGGCCTTTCACTGTGTTGTTCCCGGTAGCTGATTTGAAGCTGGTGGCCATAGCGAGGCCAGAGATAATCTCCACTCCGACTAGGACGTATCTTTTCTCACCTGATGATCTCAAGGGCCCAATATAATCAATTTGCCATGAATGCCACAATGTTTTCTTGTCCCGAATGTGTAAAGGAGGCGCCTTACTCGGATGATCTTTATTGAGTCGTAGGCGACATTGTGAACAGGCGGTTACTACTTGTTCACACAGCTTAACCGACACAGGCCACCCCCGGGCTAGACCTTCCTGATACAGATCAGCACGGCCTGTATGGCCACGCTTAATATGTAACCATTCGAGTAAGCGTTCCCATTCCCGACCATCATCTACAATGTCAATTTGCTGCAACCGCGTGAGGCTATCTACCTGTTGGTTGAATTGAGCAGTGATCGAGTTCGAACGATCATGGCCTTTTACCCAACCGATGTGCAATGTTCTCTGTCCTCCCATTTCCAACAGTTGCTTCCAACTCTCTGTCTCCCAGATTGGGACTCTATTCACCTGCCAATCATTGGCTGCCCAGTGTCCAATCCATTCAGTGGCTCCTTTAAAAACAGCATATGAGTCAGTGTAAATGTAAGTAGCCCCACGTTGTGCAGCTAGTAGGACGGCTCTGAGTTCCCCTACTTGTGCGCTACCTTCTCCTGTTTCAATTGCTCTTTCCCCCGTTGCTACTTCCAGTGCTACGGCCTTGTATTTCCACTTATTGTTCTCACGGTGAGATGACGCATCAGTAAACCACACTCCTGTAAGATCACTGCCTTCTTTCAGAGGAGGTGCTTCTTGGATTGGAGATGGTCTGTTTGGTGGGGATTGGAACAATAGGGCACCATCTATATCCTTCTGGAGCTTGGATACTTTGATACTACCTTCAGAGATTGGCATGATATCATTAATGCCTTCTAAATAAGCATACCACTTTCGAACTGTGGGTTTCTGGGCAATGCCGGCTGGTGGTGCTGTCCCTTTACGGACCACATCTAGGAGACGAAAAGGGCCCCGAACAATCACGCTCTGTTCTCTCCTTATCTGCTCTGCTCGTTGCAATGCTCGCACCAGGGACAGTAAACCCTTCTCTAGGTCTGAATATCTGCTCTCAGTATCATTAAAGGAGTGAGAGCTAAATTCTAATGGTCTCTCCGGTCCTGCTGGTCCCTTTTGCCATAAGTTACAATGAGAGCCATGTTCGCTGGACCCCCATTCTACATGGACAGGGTCAGTTGGATGTATGGGGCCAAGTTGTTGGAATAACCTTAGCTCTTTTATTAGCAATTCCAGTGCATTAGTATGTTGTTCAGTCCACTCCCAGGATTTACCTTTTTTGAGCAAACAATAAAGGGGGCGAGCAATGATGGAAAAGCCAGGGATGTGTTTACGCCAATAACTTAAAGTTCCCAGAACTTGCTGTAACTCCTTCGTGCTGGAAGGATTCTGTCCATGTTCTATTTTTTTCAGGGTATCCTGAGGGACAGAAGCAGCTCCCTTAATCCACCAGACCCCCAGGAATTTAACTTCCTGTGCAGGTCCCTGACATTTTGAGTCTGGAATTTCCAATCCCAAATCTGATAATGTTTTTCGGATGTTTTGCATCATGTCTTGTACACTTTCTTGGCTCTCTCCCCCCCTATTAAGATGTCGTCAATATATTGGTATACTGTACATCCCTGTGAAACAGGAATCTCTGATAGCGCTTTAGCTAAAGCATTATGAGCAATGGTGGGGGAATGTTTGTATCCTTGTGGAAGTCGGTTAAAGGTATATTGGACTCCTTTCCACGTGAATGCAAACTGCGCTTTGTCTTGCTCAAGGAGGGGAATCATAAAAAACATGTCTTTTACATCTAAGGCAGCCATCCAAGGATGGGCAGCTCCTTTTATCATTGTCACAATTTCCGCGATACTCGGAACCGCAGCGGTCAGGGGTGCAGCGTTGGCGTTTAACTTTCGGTAATCTACTGTGAAACGCCATTGCCCGGTTGGTTTCTTTACTGGCCACACCGGTGAATTATAAGGCGAGTGAGTCCTCTTAATGATGTTTCTTTTTTCTAAATCTGATACCACCCCGTCTGCTCCTGCAAGTGCAGCTGCAGGCAGTGGGTACTGTCGGACGTTGGTAATTTTAGAGGGAGGCAAAGGTATAGATGTTTCTAATAGGCCCAGTTTAACTGCGTCTAATCCTTTTTTGCGTCCTGCAAAACTCCACACAGTTCCATCCGGGAATTTCCACATTCGCCCACGCAGCACGTCAAATCCTAGGAGGTTAGAATGTGAGGCACCCACTAACACTTCTGCCCTAGTCATTCGCTGCTCTCCCGGCAACCAGAGGTTAATTTTTGCAGTGGGGCATGTTTTTACCACACCATCAATTCCTGTGAAGTTGACTCTGCGTCGGGTGGGATTTATACCTAGAAGTTGTGCTGTTTCGTTAGTGATTGCAGACATTTGGGCTCCAGTATCAATAATAAAATTTACCAATATCTTCCGGGGTCCAACAGGAATGATAATAACGGGTTCGGAGTCTTTATGAGAGAGCCATTGAATTGCTAGTACCTGCCGGACAGGGTGGCTCACTGCCCTCCCCGGGGATAGGAGTTTTTTGGCTGGGACTCTGTCAAATCAATCAAGTTACGTTCCGGTGCAGAAGGCACAATTTTCTCACGACTTGGGGATTCTCTGGTTAGACTTTTCTCCCCAGCCACATTATTCTTTCTAGTTAGAGATTGGACTAGTGTACGGAGGTCTCCCGTAGGGACACCGTGCAAGAATTGTCGGGGCACCCCTAATTGTAGGGCTTTACGCCACAACTCATTCCGGTCCTTATCAGGCTTAAACCTTTCCTCCGATTTAGGGTTTTTAGTGTGAGTTCGGACTTGGCGAACCTTTCGGGGGTGTTCGGAGGATTTCTCACTAGTTAGGCTGGCCCAGCCCATTCGGCGCCCATATTGATCTATTTCCTGTACATATTCATTCCAGGTGGGCATGTAGTGACGACGGCCCCGCCTATGAGCACCCCGAGCCTCTCGTATACGATCTTGAGTACGAACAAGGAACGGTTTCAGGCAATCGGGAAGACCACGGATGAGAGGGGCTAATCGATCGGGGTCGATAGGGGCTGACATTGGGGATTTCCGAAATTCCTCTCTGTCATACATGGCTTGCAGACAAGCTGCTTTCCGTACAGCCGCAAACAGATCAGAGTAGCCTGTAGCTCTAATCTCTAACGGCTCCCCCCTCTCTCGCGGATCCATACCCCCTGCCCAATAGGCTGCTCGAGCAGTTAGGGAATAATTATGATCCCCAGGCATAGTGGTTAAAAACACTCCTGGTCCCCAAGAGTCTCCTGCTTCTTCCTCACTCAGCATAATTCTGTCCCCCCCTTCAGAAGAAACTCGCCACACGTACTCAACAGCTGACTCTTCTGGTCGCCTCGAATATTTCTCCCTTATTTTTGTTAACTCGGTTGGTGTCCGTGGAACGGTACGCACAGTGGTGTGAATTTCATCATCGTCATCAACCGCAGCTTCAGTTTTAACCAGAGGACGTAAAGGAAAAACTTGGGATTTCAAAGTAAAAGTCCTTTCCTCCTCATCTTCTTCGTCATCCTCACTATTAGACAAAAAATCTCCGGTCTGGGTTCCGGAATTTGGATAACACATTAACTTACGAATCTGTTGGACCTGGGTCGAGGGCTGCATTTTATCTAAGAGCCCAGTCACCCTTTCTAATAATATTTTAAGTTGAGCATTCTGGTTTCCTAAACATTCATTCTCACTCACAAGCTTATCGACGTGAGTTCTTAATTTTTCTCCTGCCTCCTTTTGCAAGGCTAATGATGACTTCAGCACCTCATTCTCCGATTTCAGGGTTGCATATTCTACAGCTGAAATCAGATTAGGAGCAGGGGTTTCTCTAGCTTCTTGTTGTGCACAAGATAAACAGGCGCCTAACGCAGCACAAATCACACCCTTGCCTTTCCCCGCTCTGAGCTTCTGTGAAACCCGACACTCTTCAATACGTTCCACCACTTTCTCTTCATCCTTCCAAAATTTTTGGGCCCACTCCTTCCCAGCCTGGGAAGGGGCACAATCATATTTTTGCAGCAGTTTATCCATGGCAATCCTGCCGACTACGCCAAATTCTGTTGCGTGAAACGGGGCCAAGCGGTTTTGGCAGAAGATGAACCCCCTTGCGTTCTAACACTCCTCACCGAGGTGGGAGGCTAGGTGCGGCTAGGTTTAAATTCTGAGTGATGCCCAATTCAGCACTATCAGTCCAATCGCGTTTAATATGTATTAAACTACTACGATTTGGATACACTAATAGTGGACTGCACCTTCAGTCTAGTCGTGCTCCTGAACTAGCACGGCCTCTCTGTAGTTTTGGTCGCGTTCAGTGAGAAAGCGGAACGACTAGCTACTTAAACAGTGCAGTTTATTTAAACAACAGATATACAGGTTCTTTAGGATTGCCGGTGATAAATACACTGTCTGCAAAGCACGTGCAAATAAAGATATTGCTAAGTATACAAACGCGCGACAAAATTATAAACGATACAGCCTGGCTATAAACGTAGGGTAGAGATTCTCTAGAGAAATTTCTAAGTCCCCGAGAAAGCGCTCGGTGTAATCGAAGTCTTACCCAAAGGCGTCCCTATGGGGGGGAAGAAAGGCTCAGCCCGTCGACTGATCCCGGAAATCAGCGGTGGAATTCTTCGCGATGGTGTCTTCCCTGACATCCCCTCTCTCTTGGGCTATTTTTATATTATTTTTTTATCTTCAAAGTGGAGTTTGAGTGACTTTAGTCATACATACTTTTATTATGATTAATGTATTCAAGGAGGAGTGTTCACACCTCGGGGGCGGATAGCCTCCGGGATGGAGGTGTGTTTTGGTACATTGTGGTGAGCAAAGTTCGCACAAAAGGACAGCATTTCATCAACATTTGACGAAAGGTTGGCTCGGGTAGCGTGTAGGCCGCTTATCAGTTCCGTAGTACCATCTCGTCCCCATATCTGCTATTCGTCACAAGGGAAGGCCACGGAACAAGCGTGTTCCGTTCCATCCCTCGTGTAGTTTCGCAAACAACCTCGCGCAGGGAATCACAGATGTTGCATTCTTCGTGTGCTAGCTGTGGCTGTATTCTACCTCAGAAGCCTCTTGATTTTATGACTTTCCTTAATGTGTGAACAATGCTGTATTTTTGTATTCTTGGCCAATTTAGTAATTATTCCACATAATCCACCCCGTGACTACAGTCACTCAAGCTCCACGATAATCAATACTGATGGGGAATATCACATGTCCTCTTATGGCGAGGGATATCAAGTGCAAATACTTCTTGCGGGGTGATTAAGCGAGTTAAGCGTTTCATCATAATCCAAAGTCTAACATGCAAAACAATTGTCAAAGCAAAGCACAATACAGTGAGTACTAGTAGAACAACAACAGGATGGAGCATCTTGTTAAAAAGTCCTGTAGCTGTCGGTGACCATCCAAAGAGGGTGTCCCACCATTCATGTCCACCGTCTCTCTTGACCCTTTCCAGTACATGGTGTATTTCTTCAACATCATGATGGACAGTAATCAGAGTTCTTTGTCCATTTTCTTGGGCCTCTTTCAACAATCGCTTCAATTCATCGTGTTGTAGCAACTTCCTCACTAGTGAGAGATTCATTCCGATAGGGGTAGGCAGCAAATCTCGAATCAATGTGTAATTAGATTGTAGCAATTGAAAAGACGTAACAGGAGCTGAATAACTGAAGTCACATCCAATGATGTTAGTAAAGTTACAAACACAAAGATTTGAGTTATTACTTATATCTACTGCTATGTCATCTACGAATACAAAAGTACAGGGAGACCTCATGCAAACACACCCTTTCCCAATATATGCAAGCACAGTTTCTGGGGTTTCATCAGGTTGTATCTCAAAATGACAAACATTCTGGTTGGTGTCAAGACAAATGTCTTGTGCCTTGAGAGTATTACTCTCACAAATGAATCCTTGTTGATCTCGTGAAATGCATGCTTCAACATCAACAGTTTGCCATTTATTCTCGTTTTGTTGTGCCCACACTCTATGCTCTACCGGATGGAGTATAGCTCCATGGTGATTCAACCCCAGTGCGATGATTGGGTATATGGTGTATACTGAGGCATTGCGTATCGTTAAGACAAAAGCTGTGGCTTTGCTCTCAGTGGGATCATAGGTGAAATTAACCAGATACCACCAGGACTGAAATTTTCTCTCAAACTCAATTGCATTATCCCATATTACTTTTCGAATTTCAGTGGGCAAGGTGCCTTCTTCACCTTCCCTTATAATTGCGGCTGTCATAGATTGCATCCACAGTTGGGCTTGGATACAACTAAGGGCCAAGGAAACATTGTTTGGGGTTGTACCAAGTGCATTTGTGATCAGCTGATGGTCTTTTTCACCTGTTTCCTCCCACTGAGGCAATATATTCGATAAAAGCCATTGGTGATTTCCCAATGCTGATAGAGAGGACTGTAGAGGATGTTTTAATTTGTCTAGATCACTAGTAGTTGTGACTAGTTTGTTTGCAAGTATCTCAGCATCTGTACTATTTAAGACTCCCAGTCCTGTTCCTAAGATACCAGTCACCTCTCTCTTCAGTCGTTGTGAGGTGTCAACAGTTCGCCGGCCTAACCATGCTGACCATCCTGCATAAGATGTACTCAGGAATGGTGAGCAGGTGGGTTTGATCGCAGAGATATTAATCTGCATTGACAATTCTACTCGTTTGAGGGAATATGTTGGGTTAAACGGTATTTGTTGTTGACCTGTGTGTTTAATGGCATAAGGGCCAATGTTAAAGGTGTAAGGAGTTAGACTAATGGAGGGCTGAGTAGCTACACCCTTGAAAGTTTGTGGGGGTGTAGGTTTTGGGTTCATTTCAACAGGTTCAGATGTATTTGAGTCAATCATAAATTCAAATAACAATTCCGTGCCCCTGTAGCCCCAAATACAATATACTATGATAGGTTTGATAAAGGTGAAGTTGTGCCAGCAATCTGAGTTTGGCTCTATAATTTTGTAACAATCAATCAGTGTTATATTTGTCCGGTTTAGTAGAGTCTACATGGATGGTTTCAATTACAGTTGGTCTATGGTGAGCAGACCCATTGATTACTCGGCAGCTAATTTGTATTTTCTTTCCTGGGACGGCTTCAAGCTTAGCCATTTGGAGTGAGTCTTTCCAACTCCATTTATCTCTGGAATATACTTCACTTCCTTGTATGACCAGAGTGGAGAGATTTAAATCCCTCATGTTTTCTAGTGTCTCAGTGCTTGCAGTGTATCGTGACAGTGCATTATCCCAAAGCTCATCATCAAGGGGCAGATTCTTAAGTCCGCTCAATAAGGTGTCATTATCGGGGGTTTCAGATAGTGGCAGTGGAACCAGACTAGTCTGTGGAGTTGAGTCAGGTTCGACTTTATCTATGCTTTGATCTATCTCATGTTTTGAAAACACCTCATTTTCATGTAGGACTACAGTGGCCAGGCTCAATTTTCCTTTTCCTGTTCCTGCCATCGCATTGTGTTTTACATAAGCTTGAGACCACGGCCATTCTGGGTCTCTTTGACTACAAACAACAGGGAGTAAAAAGATAAAACTGAATAGCATCAATTCCATCTGCCAATTCGTCATTCTAAAATTTAGGCCTCCAGATGGCCATACATAACAAAAATAATATTATTGCCAGGATCAATGTCAGGATTCCCTGGAGACACTCGAGGTTAGCGTAGGCCAATGCGTCTGTCCACGTACAGTTCTTCCGAGGTTCCTGTAAGACACAAAGGAAAAGAAAATCTGCTCGGTCTCATTTGACCGACGGGGTTAAAAAGAGGGCGAGATCCACCGGGTGCTGATCCGGTGTATCTTCCCTGAACAGTCTTTGGCTTCCCGTGCATGGGGGTTTTTGGGAGTAGCTAACACCATTGGTACTGTGCCAATTTGAGGCATTTTCACTAACACAGGTTGCCCAGGGTGAAATTGTCCCAGGTATTTTCGTGGTTCATTGGGAACTTTTGGAGTGATGATATCAGCAGATACACAGAAAGCTTTCATTTTAGGACAGCCATCTCCACTCCATCTGTTATTTAATTGATAGATGGCATCATCCAATCGCAAATGCCAACCAGGTTCATGAGTTTTTGCAAAACGCTTAACCAATCCATTGGTGCGTTCAACAATGCCATTAGCCTGAGGATAATAGGGAGTATGAAATACCCATCGAATCCCTTCTTCTTTGGCCCAATCTTGTACCACTGTAGCGGTAAAGTGTGAACCGTTATCACTTTGGATTTCCTCAGGAAGGGGAAGTGTGCTGAACCACCCTTTTAGGCCTTTCACTGTGTTGTTCCCGGTAGCTGATTTGAAGCTGGTGGCCATAGCGAGGCCAGAGATAATCTCCACTCCGACTAGGACGTATCTTTTCTCACCTGATGATCTCAAGGGCCCAATATAATCAATTTGCCATGAATGCCACAATGTTTTCTTGTCCCGAATGTGTAAAGGAGGCGCCTTACTCGGATGATCTTTATTGAGTCGTAGGCGACATTGTGAACAGGCGGTTACTACTTGTTCACACAGCTTAACCGACACAGGCCACCCCCGGGCTAGACCTTCCTGATACAGATCAGCACGGCCTGTATGGCCACGCTTAATATGTAACCATTCGAGTAAGCGTTCCCATTCCCGACCATCATCTACAATGTCAATTTGCTGCAACCGCGTGAGGCTATCTACCTGTTGGTTGAATTGAGCAGTGATCGAGTTCGAACGATCATGGCCTTTTACCCAACCGATGTGCAATGTTCTCTGTCCTCCCATTTCCAACAGTTGCTTCCAACTCTCTGTCTCCCAGATTGGGACTCTATTCACCTGCCAATCATTGGCTGCCCAGTGTCCAATCCATTCAGTGGCTCCTTTAAAAACAGCATATGAGTCAGTGTAAATGTAAGTAGCCCCACGTTGTGCAGCTAGTAGGACGGCTCTGAGTTCCCCTACTTGTGCGCTACCTTCTCCTGTTTCAATTGCTCTTTCCCCCGTTGCTACTTCCAGTGCTACGGCCTTGTATTTCCACTTATTGTTCTCACGGTGAGATGACGCATCAGTAAACCACACTCCTGTAAGATCACTGCCTTCTTTCAGAGGAGGTGCTTCTTGGATTGGAGATGGTCTGTTTGGTGGGGATTGGAACAATAGGGCACCATCTATATCCTTCTGGAGCTTGGATACTTTGATACTACCTTCAGAGATTGGCATGATATCATTAATGCCTTCTAAATAAGCATACCACTTTCGAACTGTGGGTTTCTGGGCAATGCCGGCTGGTGGTGCTGTCCCTTTACGGACCACATCTAGGAGACGAAAAGGGCCCCGAACAATCACGCTCTGTTCTCTCCTTATCTGCTCTGCTCGTTGCAATGCTCGCACCAGGGACAGTAAACCCTTCTCTAGGTCTGAATATCTGCTCTCAGTATCATTAAAGGAGTGAGAGCTAAATTCTAATGGTCTCTCCGGTCCTGCTGGTCCCTTTTGCCATAAGTTACAATGAGAACCATGTTCGCTGGACCCCCATTCTACATGGACAGGGTCAGTTGGATGTATGGGGCCAAGTTGTTGGAATAACCTTAGCTCTTTTATTAGCAATTCCAGTGCATTAGTATGTTGTTCAGTCCACTCCCAGGATTTACCTTTTTTGAGCAAACAATAAAGGGGGCGAGCAATGATGGAAAAGCCAGGGATGTGTTTACGCCAATAACTTAAAGTTCCCAGAACTTGCTGTAACTCCTTCGTGCTGGAAGGATTCTGTCCATGTTCTATTTTTTTCAGGGTATCCTGAGGGACAGAAGCAGCTCCCTTAATCCACCAGACCCCCAGGAATTTAACTTCCTGTGCAGGTCCCTGACATTTTGAGTCTGGAATTTCCAATCCCAAATCTGATAATGTTTTTCGGATGTTTTGCATCATGTCTTGTACACTTTCTTGGCTCTCTCCCCCCCTATTAAGATGTCGTCAATATATTGGTATACTGTACATCCCTGTGAAACAGGAATCTCTGATAGCGCTTTAGCTAAAGCATTATGAGCAATGGTGGGGGAATGTTTGTATCCTTGTGGAAGTCGGTTAAAGGTATATTGGACTCCTTTCCACGTGAATGCAAACTGCGCTTTGTCTTGCTCAAGGAGGGGAATCATAAAAAACATGTCTTTTACATCTAAGGCAGCCATCCAAGGATGGGCAGCTCCTTTTATCATTGTCACAATTTCCGCGATACTCGGAACCGCAGCGGTCAGGGGTGCAGTGTTGGCGTTTAACTTTCGGTAATCTACTGTGAAACGCCATTGCCCGGTTGGTTTCTTTACTGGCCACACCGGTGAATTATAAGGCGAGTGAGTCCTCTTAATGATGTTTCTTTTTTCTAAATCTGATACCACCCCGTCTGCTCCTGCAAGTGCAGCTGCAGGCAGTGGGTACTGTCGGACGTTGGTAATTTTAGAGGGAGGCAAAGGTATAGATGTTTCTAATAGGCCCAGTTTAACTGTGTCTAATCCTTTTTTGCGTCCTGCAAAACTCCACGCAGTTCCATCCGGGAATTTCCACATTCGCCCACGCAGCACGTCAAATCCTAGGAGGTTAGAATGTGAGGCACCCACTAACACTTCTGCCCTAGTCATTCGCTGCTCTCCCGGCAACCAGAGGTTAATTTTTGCAGTGGGGCATGTTTTTACCACACCATCAATTCCTGTGAAGTTGACTCTGCGTCGGGTGGGATTTATACCTAGAAGTTGTGCTGTTTCGTTAGTGATTGCAGACATTTGGGCTCCAGTATCAATAATAAAATTTACCAATATCTTCCGGGGTCCAACAGGAATGATAATAACGGGTTCGGAGTCTTTATGAGAGAGCCATTGAATTGCTAGTACCTGCCGGACAGGGTGGCTCACTGCCCTCCCCGGGGATAGGAGTTTTTTGGCTGGGACTCTGTCAAATCAATCAAGTTACGTTCCGGTGCAGAAGGCACAATTTTCTCACGACTTGGGGATTCTCTGGTTAGACTTTTCTCCCCAGCCACATTATTCTTTCTAGTTAGAGATTGGACTAGTGTACGGAGGTCTCCCGTAGGGACACCGTGCAAGAATTGTCGGGGCACCCCTAATTGTAGGGCTTTACGCCACAACTCATTCCGGTCCTTATCAGGCTTAAACCTTTCCTCCGATTTAGGGTTTTTAGTGTGAGTTCGGACTTGGCGAACCTTTCGGGGGTGTTCGGAGGATTTCTCACTAGTTAGGCTGGCCCAGCCCATTCGGCGCCCATATTGATCTATTTCCTGTACATATTCATTCCAGGTGGGCATGTAGTGACGACGGCCCCGCCTATGAGCACCCCGAGCCTCTCGTATACGATCTTGAGTACGAACAAGGAACGGTTTCAGGCAATCGGGAAGACCACGGATGAGAGGGGCTAATCGATCGGGGTCGATAGGGGCTGACATTGGGGATTTCCGAAATTCCTCTCTGTCATACATGGCTTGCAGACAAGCTGCTTTCCGTACAGCCGCAAACAGATCAGAGTAGCCTGTAGCTCTAATCTCTAACGGCTCCCCCCTCTCTCGCGGATCCATACCCCCTGCCCAATAGGCTGCTCGAGCAGTTAGGGAATAATTATGATCCCCAGGCATAGTGGTTAAAAACACTCCTGGTCCCCAAGAGTCTCCTGCTTCTTCCTCACTCAGCATAATTCTGTCCCCCCCTTCAGAAGAAACTCGCCACACGTACTCAACAGCTGACTCTTCTGGTCGCCTCGAATATTTCTCCCTTATTTTTGTTAACTCGGTTGGTGTCCGTGGAACGGTACGCACAGTGGTGTGAATTTCATCATCGTCATCAACCGCAGCTTCAGTTTTAACCAGAGGACGTAAAGGAAAAACTTGGGATTTCAAAGTAAAAGTCCTTTCCTCCTCATCTTCTTCGTCATCCTCACTATTAGACAAAAAATCTCCGGTCTGGGTTCCGGAATTTGGATAACACATTAACTTACGAATCTGTTGGACCTGGGTCGAGGGCTGCATTTTATCTAAGAGCCCAGTCACCCTTTCTAATAATATTTTAAGTTGAGCATTCTGGTTTCCTAAACATTCATTCTCACTCACAAGCTTATCGACGTGAGTTCTTAATTTTTCTCCTGCCTCCTTTTGCAAGGCTAATGATGACTTCAGCACCTCATTCTCCGATTTCAGGGTTGCATATTCTACAGCTGAAATCAGATTAGGAGCAGGGGTTTCTCTAGCTTCTTGTTGTGCACAAGATAAACAGGCGCCTAACACAGCACAAATCACACCCTTGCCTTTCCCCGCTCTGAGCTTCTGTGAAACCCGACACTCTTCAATACGTTCCACCACTTTCTCTTCATCCTTCCAAAATTTTTGGGCCCACTCCTTCCCAGCCTGGGAAGGGGCACAATCATATTTTTGCAGCAGTTTATCCATGGCAATCCTGCCGACTACGCCAAATTCTGTTGCGTGAAACGGGGCCAAGCGGTTTTGGCAGAAGATAAACCCCCTTGCGTTCTAACACTCCTCACCGAGGTGGGAGGCTAGGTGCGGCTAGGTTTAAATTCTGAGTGATGCCCAATTCAGCACTATCAGTCCAATCGCGTTTAATATGTATTAAACTACTACGATTTGGATACACTAATAGTGGACTGCACCTTCAGTCTAGTCGTGCTCCTGAACTAGCACGGCCTCTCTGTAGTTTTGGTCGCGTTCAGTGAGAAAGCGGAACGACTAGCTACTTAAACAGTGCAGTTTATTTAAACAACAGATATACAGGTTCTTTAGGATTGCCGGTGATAAATACACTGTCTGCAAAGCACGTGCAAATAAAGATATTGCTAAGTATACAAACGCGCGACAAAATTATAAACGATACAGCCTGGCTATAAACGTAGGGTAGAGATTCTCTAGAGAAATTTCTAAGTCCCCGAGAAAGCGCTCGGTGTAATCGAAGTCTTACCCAAAGGCGTCCCTATGGGGGGGAAGAAAGGCTCAGCCCGTCGACTGATCCCGGAAATCAGCGGTGGAATTCTTCGCGATGGTGTCTTCCCTGACATCCCCTCTCTCTTGGGCTATTTTTATATTATTTTTTTATCTTCAAAGTGGAGTTTGAGTGACTTTAGTCATACATACTTTTATTATGATTAATGTATTCAAGGAGGAGTGTTCACACCTCGGGGGCGGATAGCCTCCGGGATGGAGGTGTGTTTTGGTACATTGTGGTGAGCAAAGTTCGCACAAAAGGACAGCATTTCATCAACATTTGACGAAAGGTTGGCTCGGGTAGCGTGTAGGCCGCTTATCAGTTCCGTAGTACCATCTCGTCCCCATATCTGCTATTCGTCACAAGGGAAGGCCACGGAACAAGCGTGTTCCGTTCCATCCCTCGTGTAGTTTCGCAAACAACCTTGCGCAGGGAATCACAGATGTTGCATTCTTCGTGTGCTAGCTGTGGCTGTATTCTACCTCAGAAGCCTCTTGATTTTATGACTTTCCTTAATGTGTGAACAATGCTGTATTTTTGTATTCTTGGCCAATTTAGTAATTATTCCACATAATCCACCCCGTGACTACAGTCACTCAAGCTCCACGATAATCAATACTGATGGGGAATATCACATGTCCTCTTATGGCGAGGGATATCAAGTGCAAATACTTCTTGCGGGGTGATTAAGCGAGTTAAGCGTTTCATCATAATCCAAAGTCTAACATGCAAAACAATTGTCAAAGCAAAGCACAATACAGTGAGTACTAGTAGAACAACAACAGGATGGAGCATCTTGTTAAAAAGTCCTGTAGCTGTCGGTGACCATCCAAAGAGGGTGTCCCACCATTCATGTCCACCGTCTCTCTTGACCCTTTCCAGTACATGGTGTATTTCTTCAACATCATGATGGACAGTAATCAGAGTTCTTTGTCCATTTTCTTGGGCCTCTTTCAACAATCGCTTCAATTCATCGTGTTGTAGCAACTTCCTCACTAGTGAGAGATTCATTCCGATAGGGGTAGGCAGCAAATCTCGAATCAATGTGTAATTAGATTGTAGCAATTGAAAAGACGTAACAGGAGCTGAATAACTGAAGTCACATCCAATGATGTTAGTAAAGTTACAAACACAAAGATTTGAGTTATTACTTATATCTACTGCTATGTCATCTACGAATACAAAAGTACAGGGAGACCTCATGCAAACACACCCTTTCCCAATATATACAAGCACAGTTTCTGGGGTTTCATCAGGTTGTATCTCAAAATGACAAACATTCTGGTTGGTGTCAAGACAAATGTCTTGTGCCTTGAGAGTATTACTCTCACAAATGAATCCTTGTTGATCTCGTGAAATGCATGCTTCAACATCAACAGTTTGCCATTTATTCTCGTTTTGTTGTGCCCACACTCTATGCTCTACCGGATGGAGTATAGCTCCATGGTGATTCAACCCCAGTGCGATGATTGGGTATATGGTGTATACTGAGGCATTGCGTATCGTTAAGACAAAAGCTGTGGCTTTGCTCTCAGTGGGATCATAGGTGAAATTAACCAGATACCACCAGGACTGAAATTTTCTCTCAAACTCAATTGCATTATCCCATATTACTTTTCGAATTTCAGTGGGCAAGGTGCCTTCTTCACCTTCCCTTATAATTGCGGCTGTCATAGATTGCATCCACAGTTGGGCTTGGATACAACTAAGGGCCAAGGAAACATTGTTTGGGGTTGTACCAAGTGCATTTGTGATCAGCTGATGGTCTTTTTCACCTGTTTCCTCCCACTGAGGCAATATATTCGATAAAAGCCATTGGTGATTTCCCAATGCTGGTAGAGAGGACTGTAGAGGATGTTTTAATTTGTCTAGATCACTAGTAGTTGTGACTAGTTTGTTTGCAAGTATCTCAGCATCTATACTATTTAAGACTCCCAGTCCTGTTCCTAAGATACCAGTCACCTCTCTCTTCAGTCGTTGTGAGGTGTCAACAGTTCGCCGGCCTAACCATGCTGACCATCCTGCATAAGATGTACTCAGGAATGGTGAGCAGGTGGGTTTGATCGCAGAGATATTAATCTGCATTGACAATTCTACTCGTTTGAGGGAATATGTTGGGTTAAACGGTATTTGTTGTTGACCTGTGTGTTTAATGGCATAAGGGCCAATGTTAAAGGTGTAAGGAGTTAGACTAATGGAGGGCTGAGTAGCTACACCCTTGAAAGTTTGTGGGGGTGTAGGTTTTGGGTTCATTTCAACAGGTTCAGATGTATTTGAGTCAATCATAAATTCAAATAACAATTCCGTGCCCCTGTAGCCCCAAATACAATATACTATGATAGGTTTGATAAAGGTGAAGTTGTGCCAGCAATCTGAGTTTGGCTCTATAATTTTGTAACAATCAATCAGTGTTATATTTGTCCGGTTTAGTAGAGTCTACATGGATGGTTTCAATTACAGTTGGTCTATGGTGAGCAGACCCATTGATTACTCGGCAGCTAATTTGTATTTTCTTTCCTGGGACGGCTTCAAGCTTAGCCATTTGGAGTGAGTCTTTCCAACTCCATTTATCTCTGGAATATACTTCACTTCCTTGTATGACCAGAGTGGAGAGATTTAAATCCCTCATGTTTTCTAGTGTCTCAGTGCTTGCAGTGTATCGTGACAGTGCATTATCCCAAAGCTCATCATCAAGGGGCAGATTCTTAAGTCCGCTCAATAAGGTGTCATTATCGGGGGTTTCAGATAGTGGCAGTGGAACCAGACTAGTCTGTGGAGTTGAGTCAGGTTCGACTTTATCTATGCTTTGATCTATCTCATGTTTTGAAAACACCTCATTTTCATGTAGGACTACAGTGGCCAGGCTCAATTTTCCTTTTCCTGTTCCTGCCATCGCATTGTGTTTTACATAAGCTTGAGACCACGGCCATTCTGGGTCTCTTTGACTACAAACAACAGGGAGTAAAAAGATAAAACTGAATAGCATCAATTCCATCTGCCAATTCGTCATTCTAAAATTTAGGCCTCCAGATGGCCATACATAACAAAAATAATATTATTGCCAGGATCAATGTCAGGATTCCCTGGAGACACTCGAGGTTAGCGTAGGCCAATGCGTCTGTCCACGTACAGTTCTTCCGAGGTTCCTGTAAGACACAAAGGAAAAGAAAATCTGCTCGGTCTCATTTGACCGACGGGGTTAAAAAGAGGGCGAGATCCACCGGGTGCTGATCCGGTGTATCTTCCCTGAACAGTCTTTGGCTTCCCGTGCATGGGGGTTTTTGGGAGTAGCTAACACCATTGGTACTGTGCCAATTTGAGGCATTTTCACTAACACAGGTTGCCCAGGGTGAAATTGTCCCAGGTATTTTCGTGGTTCATTGGGAACTTTTGGAGTGATGATATCAGCAGATACACAGAAAGCTTTCATTTTAGGACAGCCATCTCCACTCCATCTGTTATTTAATTGATAGATGGCATCATCCAATGGCAAATGCCAACCAGGTTCATGAGTTTTTGCAAAACGCTTAACCAATCCATTGGTGCGTTCAACAATGCCATTAGCCTGAGGATAATAGGGAGTATGAAATACCCATCGAATCCCTTCTTCTTTGGCCCAATCTTGTACCACTGTAGCGGTAAAGTGTGAACCGTTATCACTTTGGATTTCCTCAGGAAGGGGAAGTGTGCTGAACCACCCTTTTAGGCCTTTCACTGTGTTGTTCCCGGTAGCTGATTTGAAGCTGGTGGCCATAGCGAGGCCAGAGATAATCTCCACTCCGACTAGGACGTATCTTTTCTCACCTGATGATCTCAAGGGCCCAATATAATCAATTTGCCATGAATGCCACAATGTTTTCTTGTCCCGAATGTGTAAAGGAGGCGCCTTACTCGGATGATCTTTATTGAGTCGTAGGCGACATTGTGAACAGGCGGTTACTACTTGTTCACACAGCTTAACCGACACAGGCCACCCCCGGGCTAGACCTTCCTGATACAGATCAGCACGGCCTGTATGGCCACGCTTAATATGTAACCATTCGAGTAAGCGTTCCCATTCCCGACCATCATCTACAATGTCAATTTGCTGCAACCGCGTGAGGCTATCTACCTGTTGGTTGAATTGAGCAGTGATCGAGTTCGAACGATCATGGCCTTTTACCCAACCGATGTGCAATGTTCTCTGTCCTCCCATTTCCAACAGTTGCTTCCAACTCTCTGTCTCCCAGATTGGGACTCTATTCACCTGCCAATCATTGGCTGCCCAGTGTCCAATCCATTCAGTGGCTCCTTTAAAAACAGCATATGAGTCAGTGTAAATGTAAGTAGCCCCACGTTGTGCAGCTAGTAGGACGGCTCTGAGTTCCCCTACTTGTGCGCTACCTTCTCCTGTTTCAATTGCTCTTTCCCCCGTTGCTACTTCCAGTGCTACGGCCTTGTATTTCCACTTATTGTTCTCACGGTGAGATGACGCATCAGTAAACCACACTCCTGTAAGATCACTGCCTTCTTTCAGAGGAGGTGCTTCTTGGATTGGAGATGGTCTGTTTGGTGGGGATTGGAACAATAGGGCACCATCTATATCCTTCTGGAGCTTGGATACTTTGATACTACCTTCAGAGATTGGCATGATATCATTAATGCCTTCTAAATAAGCATACCACTTTCGAACTGTGGGTTTCTGGGCAATGCCGGCTGGTGGTGCTGTCCCTTTACGGACCACATCTAGGAGACGAAAAGGGCCCCGAACAATCACGCTCTGTTCTCTCCTTATCTGCTCTGCTCGTTGCAATGCTCGCACCAGGGACAGTAAACCCTTCTCTAGGTCTGAATATCTGCTCTCAGTATCATTAAAGGAGTGAGAGCTAAATTCTAATGGTCTCTCCGGTCCTGCTGGTCCCTTTTGCCATAAGTTACAATGAGAACCATGTTCGCTGAACCCCCATTCTACATGGACAGGGTCAGTTGGATGTATGGGGCCAAGTTGTTGGAATAACCTTAGCTCTTTTATTAGCAATTCCAGTGCATTAGTATGTTGTTCAGTCCACTCCCAGGATTTACCTTTTTTGAGCAAACAATAAAGGGGGCGAGCAATGATGGAAAAGCCAGGGATGTGTTTACGCCAATAACTTAAAGTTCCCAGAACTTGCTGTAACTCCTTCGTGCTGGAAGGATTCTGTCCATGTTCTATTTTTTTCAGGGTATCCTGAGGGACAGAAGCAGCTCCCTTAATCCACCAGACCCCCAGGAATTTAACTTCCTGTGCAGGTCCCTGACATTTTGAGTCTGGAATTTCCAATCCCAAATCTGATAATGTTTTTCGGATGTTTTGCATCATGTCTTGTACACTTTCTTGGCTCTCTCCCCCCCTATTAAGATGTCGTCAATATATTGGTATACTGTACATCCCTGTGAAACAGGAATCTCTGATAGCGCTTTAGCTAAAGCATTATGAGCAATGGTGGGGGAATGTTTGTATCCTTGTGGAAGTCGGTTAAAGGTATATTGGACTCCTTTCCACGTGAATGCAAACTGCGCTTTGTCTTGCTCAAGGAGGGGAATCATAAAAAACATGTCTTTTACATCTAAGGCAGCCATCCAAGGATGGGCAGCTCCTTTTATCATTGTCACAATTTCCGCGATACTCGGAACCGCAGCGGTCAGGGGTGCAGTGTTGGCGTTTAACTTTCGGTAATCTACTGTGAAACGCCATTGCCCGGTTGGTTTCTTTACTGGCCACACCGGTGAATTATAAGGCGAGTGAGTCCTCTTAATGATGTTTCTTTTTTCTAAATCTGATACCACCCCGTCTGCTCCTGCAAGTGCAGCTGCAGGCAGTGGGTACTGTCGGACGTTGGTAATTTTAGAGGGAGGCAAAGGTATAGATGTTTCTAATAGGCCCAGTTTAACTGTGTCTAATCCTTTTTTGCGTCCTGCAAAACTCCACGCAGTTCCATCCGGGAATTTCCACATTCGCCCACGCAGCACGTCAAATCCTAGGAGGTTAGAATGTGAGGCACCCACTAACACTTCTGCCCTAGTCATTCGCTGCTCTCCCGGCAACCAGAGGTTAATTTTTGCAGTGGGGCATGTTTTTACCACACCATCAATTCCTGTGAAGTTGACTCTGCGTCGGGTGGGATTTATACCTAGAAGTTGTGCTGTTTCGTTAGTGATTGCAGACATTTGGGCTCCAGTATCAATAATAAAATTTACCAATATCTTCCGGGGTCCAACAGGAATGATAATAACGGGTTCGGAGTCTTTATGAGAGAGCCATTGAATTGCTAGTACCTGCCGGACAGGGTGGCTCACTGCCCTCCCCGGGGATAGGAGTTTTTTGGCTGGGACTCTGTCAAATCAATCAAGTTACGTTCCGGTGCAGAAGGCACAATTTTCTCACGACTTGGGGATTCTCTGGTTAGACTTTTCTCCCCAGCCACATTATTCTTTCTAGTTAGAGATTGGACTAGTGTACGGAGGTCTCCCGTAGGGACACCGTGCAAGAATTGTCGGGGCACCCCTAATTGTAGGGCTTTACGCCACAACTCATTCCGGTCCTTATCAGGCTTAAACCTTTCCTCCGATTTAGGGTTTTTAGTGTGAGTTCGGACTTGGCGAACCTTTCGGGGGTGTTCGGAGGATTTCTCACTAGTTAGGCTGGCCCAGCCCATTCGGCGCCCATATTGATCTATTTCCTGTACATATTCATTCCAGGTGGGCATGTAGTGACGACGGCCCCGCCTATGAGCACCCCGAGCCTCTCGTATACGATCTTGAGTACGAACAAGGAACGGTTTCAGGCAATCGGGAAGACCACGGATGAGAGGGGCTAATCGATCGGGGTCGATAGGGGCTGACATTGGGGATTTCCGAAATTCCTCTCTGTCATACATGGCTTGCAGACAAGCTGCTTTCCGTACAGCCGCAAACAGATCAGAGTAGCCTGTAGCTCTAATCTCTAACGGCTCCCCCCTCTCTCGCGGATCCATACCCCCTGCCCAATAGGCTGCTCGAGCAGTTAGGGAATAATTATGATCCCCAGGCACAGTGGTTAAAAACACTCCTGGTCCCCAAGAGTCTCCTGCTTCTTCCTCACTCAGCATAATTCTGTCCCCCCCTTCAGAAGAAACTCGCCACACGTACTCAACAGCTGACTCTTCTGGTCGCCTCGAATATTTCTCCCTTATTTTTGTTAACTCGGTTGGTGTCCGTGGAACGGTACGCACAGTGGTGTGAATTTCATCATCGTCATCAACCGCAGCTTCAGTTTTAACCAGAGGACGTAAAGGAAAAACTTGGGATTTCAAAGTAAAAGTCCTTTCCTCCTCATCTTCTTCGTCATCCTCACTATTAGACAAAAAATCTCCGGTCTGGGTTCCGGAATTTGGATAACACATTAACTTACGAATCTGTTGGACCTGGGTCGAGGGCTGCATTTTATCTAAGAGCCCAGTCACCCTTTCTAATAATATTTTAAGTTGAGCATTCTGGTTTCCTAAACATTCATTCTCACTCACAAGCTTATCGACGTGAGTTCTTAATTTTTCTCCTGTCTCCTTTTGCAAGGCTAATGATGACTTCAGCACCTCATTCTCCGATTTCAGGGTTGCATATTCTACAGCTGAAATCAGATTAGGAGCAGGGGTTTCTCTAGCTTCTTGTTGTGCACAAGATAAACAGGCGCCTAACGCAGCACAAATCACACCCTTGCCTTTCCCCGCTCTGAGCTTCTGTGAAACCCGACACTCTTCAATACGTTCCACCACTTTCTCTTCATCCTTCCAAAATTTTTGGGCCCACTCCTTCCCAGCCTGGGAAGGGGCACAATCATATTTTTGCAGCAGTTTATCCATGGCAATCCTGCCGACTACGCCAAATTCTGTTGCGTGAAACGGGGCCAAGCGGTTTTGGCAGAAGATAAACCCCCTTGCGTTCTAACACTCCTCACCGAGGTGGGAGGCTAGGTGCGGCTAGGTTTAAATTCTGAGTGATGCCCAATTCAGCACTATCAGTCCAATCGCGTTTAATATGTATTAAACTACTACGATTTGGATACACTAATAGTGGACTGCACCTTCAGTCTAGTCGTGCTCCTGAACTAGCACGGCCTCTCTGTAGTTTTGGTCGCGTTCAGTGAGAAAGCGGAACGACTAGCTACTTAAACAGTGCAGTTTATTTAAACAACAGATATACAGGTTCTTTAGGATTGCCGGTGATCAATACACTGTCTGCAAAGCACGTGCAAATAAAGATATTGCTAAGTATACAAACGCGCGACAAAATTATAAACGATACAGCCTGGCTATAAACGTAGGGTAGAGATTCTCTAGAGAAATTTCTAAGTCCCCGAGAAAGCGCTCGGTGTAATCGAAGTCTTACCCAAAGGCGTCCCTATGGGGGGGAAGAAAGGCTCAGCCCGTCGACTGATCCCGGAAATCAGCGGTGGAATTCTTCGCGATGGTGTCTTCCCTGACATCCCCTCTCTCTTGGGCTATTTTTATATTATTTTTTTATCTTCAAAGTGGAGTTTGAGTGACTTTAGTCATACATACTTTTATTATGATTAATGTATTCAAGGAGGAGTGTTCACACCTCGGGGGCGGATAGCCTCCGGGATGGAGGTGTGTTTTGGTACATTGTGGTGAGCAAAGTTCGCACAAAAGGACAGCATTTCATCAACATTTGACGAAATGTTGGCTCGGGTAGCGTGTAGGCCGCTTATCAGTTCCGTAGTACCATCTCGTCCCCATATCTGCTATTCGTCACAAGGGAAGGCCACGGAACAAGCGTGTTCCGTTCCATCCCTCGTGTAGTTTCGCAAACAACCTCGCGCAGGGAATCACAGATGTTGCATTCTTCGTGTGCTAGCTGTGGCTGTATTCTACCTCAGAAGCCTCTTGATTTTATGACTTTCCTTAATGTGTGAACAATGCTGTATTTTTGTATTCTTGGCCAATTTAGTAATTATTCCACATAATCCACCCCGTGACTACAGTCACTCAAGCTCCACGATAATCAATACTGATGGGGAATATCACATGTCCTCTTATGGCGAGGGATATCAAGTGCAAATACTTCTTGCGGGGTGATTAAGCGAGTTAAGCGTTTCATCATAATCCAAAGTCTAACATGCAAAACAATTGTCAAAGCAAAGCACAATACAGTGAGTACTAGTAGAACAACAACAGGATGGAGCATCTTGTTAAAAAGTCCTGTAGCTGTCGGTGACCATCCAAAGAGGGTGTCCCACCATTCATGTCCACCGTCTCTCTTGACCCTTTCCAGTACATGGTGTATTTCTTCAACATCATGATGGACAGTAATCAGAGTTCTTTGTCCATTTTCTTGGGCCTCTTTCAACAATCGCTTCAATTCATCGTGTTGTAGCAACTTCCTCACTAGTGAGAGATTCATTCCGATAGGGGTAGGCAGCAAATCTCGAATCAATGTGTAATTAGATTGTAGCAATTGAAAAGACGTAACAGGAGCTGAATAACTGAAGTCACATCCAATGATGTTAGTAAAGTTACAAACACAAAGATTTGAGTTATTACTTATATCTACTGCTATGTCATCTACGAATACAAAAGTACAGGGAGACCTCATGCAAACACACCCTTTCCCAATATATACAAGCACAGTTTCTGGGGTTTCATCAGGTTGTATCTCAAAATGACAAACATTCTGGTTGGTGTCAAGACAAATGTCTTGTGCCTTGAGAGTATTACTCTCACAAATGAATCCTTGTTGATCTCGTGAAATGCATGCTTCAACATCAACAGTTTGCCATTTATTCTCGTTTTGTTGTGCCCACACTCTATGCTCTACCGGATGGAGTATAGCTCCATGGTGATTCAACCCCAGTGCGATGATTGGGTATATGGTGTATACTGAGGCATTGCGTATCGTTAAGACAAAAGCTGTGGCTTTGCTCTCAGTGGGATCATAGGTGAAATTAACCAGATACCACCAGGACTGAAATTTTCTCTCAAACTCAATTGCATTATCCCATATTACTTTTCGAATTTCAGTGGGCAAGGTGCCTTCTTCACCTTCCCTTATAATTGCGGCTGTCATAGATTGCATCCACAGTTGGGCTTGGATACAACTAAGGGCCAAGGAAACATTGTTTGGGGTTGTACCAAGTGCATTTGTGATCAGCTGATGGTCTTTTTCACCTGTTTCCTCCCACTGAGGCAATATATTCGATAAAAGCCATTGGTGATTTCCCAATGCTGATAGAGAGGACTGTAGAGGATGTTTTAATTTGTCTAGATCACTAGTAGTTGTGACTAGTTTGTTTGCAAGTATCTCAGCATCTGTACTATTTAAGACTCCCAGTCCTGTTCCTAAGATACCAGTCACCTCTCTCTTCAGTCGTTGTGAGGTGTCAACAGTTCGCCGGCCTAACCATGCTGACCATCCTGCATAAGATGTACTCAGGAATGGTGAGCAGGTGGGTTTGATCGCAGAGATATTAATCTGCATTGACAATTCTACTCGTTTGAGGGAATATGTTGGGTTAAACGGTATTTGTTGTTGACCTGTGTGTTTAATGGCATAAGGGCCAATGTTAAAGGTGTAAGGAGTTAGACTAATGGAGGGCTGAGTAGCTACACCCTTGAAAGTTTGTGGGGGTGTAGGTTTTGGGTTCATTTCAACAGGTTCAGATGTATTTGAGTCAATCATAAATTCAAATAACAATTCCGTGCCCCTGTAGCCCCAAATACAATATACTATGATAGGTTTGATAAAGGTGAAGTTGTGCCAGCAATCTGAGTTTGGCTCTATAATTTTGTAACAATCAATCAGTGTTATATTTGTCCGGTTTAGTAGAGTCTACATGGATGGTTTCAATTACAGTTGGTCTATGGTGAGCAGACCCATTGATTACTCGGCAGCTAATTTGTATTTTCTTTCCTGGGACGGCTTCAAGCTTAGCCATTTGGAGTGAGTCTTTCCAACTCCATTTATCTCTGGAATATACTTCACTTCCTTGTATAACCAGAGTGGAGAGATTTAAATCCCTCATGTTTTCTAGTGTCTCAGTGCTTGCAGTGTATCGTGACAGTGCATTATCCCAAAGCTCATCATCAAGGGGCAGATTCTTAAGTCCGCTCAATAAGGTGTCATTATCGGGGGTTTCAGATAGTGGCAGTGGAACCAGACTAGTCTGTGGAGTTGAGTCAGGTTCGACTTTATCTATGCTTTGATCTATCTCATGTTTTGAAAACACCTCATTTTCATGTAGGACTACAGTGGCCAGGCTCAATTTTCCTTTTCCTGTTCCTGCCATCGCATTGTGTTTTACATAAGCTTGAGACCACGGCCATTCTGGGTCTCTTTGACTACAAACAACAGGGAGTAAAAAGATAAAACTGAATAGCATCAATTCCATCTGCCAATTCGTCATTCTAAAATTTAGGCCTCCAGATGGCCATACATAACAAAAATAATATTATTGCCAGGATCAATGTCAGGATTCCCTGGAGACACTCGAGGTTAGCGTAGGCCAATGCGTCTGTCCACGTACAGTTCTTCCGAGGTTCCTGTAAGACACAAAGGAAAAGAAAATCTGCTCGGTCTCATTTGACCGACGGGGTTAAAAAGAGGGCGAGATCCACCGGGTGCTGATCCGGTGTATCTTCCCTGAACAGTCTTTGGCTTCCCGTGCATGGGGGTTTTTGGGAGTAGCTAACACCATTGGTACTGTGCCAATTTGAGGCATTTTCACTAACACAGGTTGCCCAGGGTGAAATTGTCCCAGGTATTTTCGTGGTTCATTGGGAACTTTTGGAGTGATGATATCAGCAGATACACAGAAAGCTTTCATTTTAGGACAGCCATCTCCACTCCATCTGTTATTTAATTGATAGATGGCATCATCCAATGGCAAATGCCAACCAGGTTCATGAGTTTTTGCAAAACGCTTAACCAATCCATTGGTGCGTTCAACAATGCCATTAGCCTGAGGATAATAGGGAGTATGAAATACCCATCGAATCCCTTCTTCTTTGGCCCAATCTTGTACCACTGTAGCGGTAAAGTGTGAACCGTTATCACTTTGGATTTCCTCAGGAAGGGGAAGTGTGCTGAACCACCCTTTTAGGCCTTTCACTGTGTTGTTCCCGGTAGCTGATTTGAAGCTGGTGGCCATAGCGAGGCCAGAGATAATCTCCACTCCGACTAGGACGTATCTTTTCTCACCTGATGATCTCAAGGGCCCAATATAATCAATTTGCCATGAATGCCACAATGTTTTCTTGTCCCGAATGTGTAAAGGAGGCGCCTTACTCGGATGATCTTTATTGAGTCGTAGGCGACATTGTGAACAGGCGGTTACTACTTGTTCACACAGCTTAACCGACACAGGCCACCCCCGGGCTAGACCTTCCTGATACAGATCAGCACGGCCTGTATGGCCACGCTTAATATGTAACCATTCGAGTAAGCGTTCCCATTCCCGACCATCATCTACAATGTCAATTTGCTGCAACCGCGTGAGGCTATCTACCTGTTGGTTGAATTGAGCAGTGATCGAGTTCGAACGATCATGGCCTTTTACCCAACCGATGTGCAATGTTCTCTGTCCTCCCATTTCCAACAGTTGCTTCCAACTCTCTGTCTCCCAGATTGGGACTCTATTCACCTGCCAATCATTGGCTGCCCAGTGTCCAATCCATTCAGTGGCTCCTTTAAAAACAGCATATGAGTCAGTGTAAATGTAAGTAGCCCCACGTTGTGCAGCTAGTAGGACGGCTCTGAGTTCCCCTACTTGTGCGCTACCTTCTCCTGTTTCAATTGCTCTTTCCCCCGTTGCTACTTCCAGTGCTACGGCCTTGTATTTCCACTTATTGTTCTCACGGTGAGATGACGCATCAGTAAACCACACTCCTGTAAGATCACTGCCTTCTTTCAGAGGAGGTGCTTCTTGGATTGGAGATGGTCTGTTTGGTGGGGATTGGAACAATAGGGCACCATCTATATCCTTCTGGAGCTTGGATACTTTGATACTACCTTCAGAGATTGGCATGATATCATTAATGCCTTCTAAATAAGCATACCACTTTCGAACTGTGGGTTTCTGGGCAATGCCGGCTGGTGGTGCTGTCCCTTTACGGACCACATCTAGGAGACGAAAAGGGCCCCGAACAATCACGCTCTGTTCTCTCCTTATCTGCTCTGCTCGTTGCAATGCTCGCACCAGGGACAGTAAACCCTTCTCTAGGTCTGAATATCTGCTCTCAGTATCATTAAAGGAGTGAGAGCTAAATTCTAATGGTCTCTCCGGTCCTGCTGGTCCCTTTTGCCATAAGTTACAATGAGAGCCATGTTCGCTGGACCCCCATTCTACATGGACAGGGTCAGTTGGATGTATGGGGCCAAGTTGTTGGAATAACCTTAGCTCTTTTATTAGCAATTCCAGTGCATTAGTATGTTGTTCAGTCCACTCCCAGGATTTACCTTTTTTGAGCAAACAATAAAGGGGGCGAGCAATGATGGAAAAGCCAGGGATGTGTTTACGCCAATAACTTAAAGTTCCCAGAACTTGCTGTAACTCCTTCGTGCTGGAAGGATTCTGTCCATGTTCTATTTTTTTCAGGGTATCCTGAGGGACAGAAGCAGCTCCCTTAATCCACCAGACCCCCAGGAATTTAACTTCCTGTGCAGGTCCCTGACATTTTGAGTCTGGAATTTCCAATCCCAAATCTGATAATGTTTTTCGGATGTTTTGCATCATGTCTTGTACACTTTCTTGGCTCTCTCCCCCCCTATTAAGATGTCGTCAATATATTGGTATACTGTACATCCCTGTGAAACAGGAATCTCTGATAGCGCTTTAGCTAAAGCATTATGAGCAATGGTGGGGGAATGTTTGTATCCTTGTGGAAGTCGGTTAAAGGTATATTGGACTCCTTTCCACGTGAATGCAAACTGCGCTTTGTCTTGCTCAAGGAGGGGAATCATAAAAAACATGTCTTTTACATCTAAGGCAGCCATCCAAGGATGGGCAGCTCCTTTTATCATTGTCACAATTTCCGCGATACTCGGAACCGCAGCGGTCAGGGGTGCAGCGTTGGCGTTTAACTTTCGGTAATCTACTGTGAAACGCCATTGCCCGGTTGGTTTCTTTACTGGCCACACCGGTGAATTATAAGGCGAGTGAGTCCTCTTAATGATGTTTCTTTTTTCTAAATCTGATACCACCCCGTCTGCTCCTGCAAGTGCAGCTGCAGGCAGTGGGTACTGTCGGACGTTGGTAATTTTAGAGGGAGGCAAAGGTATAGATGTTTCTAATAGGCCCAGTTTAACTGCGTCTAATCCTTTTTTGCGTCCTGCAAAACTCCACACAGTTCCATCCGGGAATTTCCACATTCGCCCACGCAGCACGTCAAATCCTAGGAGGTTAGAATGTGAGGCACCCACTAACACTTCTGCCCTAGTCATTCGCTGCTCTCCCGGCAACCAGAGGTTAATTTTTGCAGTGGGGCATGTTTTTACCACACCATCAATTCCTGTGAAGTTGACTCTGCGTCGGGTGGGATTTATACCTAGAAGTTGTGCTGTTTCGTTAGTGATTGCAGACATTTGGGCTCCAGTATCAATAATAAAATTTACCAATATCTTCCGGGGTCCAACAGGAATGATAATAACGGGTTCGGAGTCTTTATGAGAGAGCCATTGAATTGCTAGTACCTGCCGGACAGGGTGGCTCACTGCCCTCCCCGGGGATAGGAGTTTTTTGGCTGGGACTCTGTCAAATCAATCAAGTTACGTTCCGGTGCAGAAGGCACAATTTTCTCACGACTTGGGGATTCTCTGGTTAGACTTTTCTCCCCAGCCACATTATTCTTTCTAGTTAGAGATTGGACTAGTGTACGGAGGTCTCCCGTAGGGACACCGTGCAAGAATTGTCGGGGCACCCCTAATTGTAGGGCTTTACGCCACAACTCATTCCGGTCCTTATCAGGCTTAAACCTTTCCTCCGATTTAGGGTTTTTAGTGTGAGTTCGGACTTGGCGAACCTTTCGGGGGTGTTCGGAGGATTTCTCACTAGTTAGGCTGGCCCAGCCCATTCGGCGCCCATATTGATCTATTTCCTGTACATATTCATTCCAGGTGGGCATGTAGTGACGACGGCCCCGCCTATGAGCACCCCGAGCCTCTCGTATACGATCTTGAGTACGAACAAGGAACGGTTTCAGGCAATCGGGAAGACCACGGATGAGAGGGGCTAATCGATCGGGGTCGATAGGGGCTGACATTGGGGATTTCCGAAATTCCTCTCTGTCATACATGGCTTGCAGACAAGCTGCTTTCCGTACAGCCGCAAACAGATCAGAGTAGCCTGTAGCTCTAATCTCTAACGGCTCCCCCCTCTCTCGCGGATCCATACCCCCTGCCCAATAGGCTGCTCGAGCAGTTAGGGAATAATTATGATCCCCAGGCATAGTGGTTAAAAACACTCCTGGTCCCCAAGAGTCTCCTGCTTCTTCCTCACTCAGCATAATTCTGTCCCCCCCTTCAGAAGAAACTCGCCACACGTACTCAACAGCTGACTCTTCTGGTCGCCTCGAATATTTCTCCCTTATTTTTGTTAACTCGGTTGGTGTCCGTGGAACGGTACGCACAGTGGTGTGAATTTCATCATCGTCATCAACCGCAGTTTCAGTTTTAACCAGAGGACGTAAAGGAAAAACTTGGGATTTCAAAGTAAAAGTCCTTTCCTCCTCATCTTCTTCGTCATCCTCACTATTAGACAAAAAATCTCCGGTCTGGGTTCCGGAATTTGGATAACACATTAACTTACGAATCTGTTGGACCTGGGTCGAGGGCTGCATTTTATCTAAGAGCCCAGTCACCCTTTCTAATAATATTTTAAGTTGAGCATTCTGGTTTCCTAAACATTCATTCTCACTCACAAGCTTATCGACGTGAGTTCTTAATTTTTCTCCTGTCTCCTTTTGCAAGGCTAATGATGACTTCAGCACCTCATTCTCCGATTTCAGGGTTGCATATTCTACAGCTGAAATCAGATTAGGAGCAGGGGTTTCTCTAGCTTCTTGTTGTGCACAAGATAAACAGGCGCCTAACACAGCACAAATCACACCCTTGCCTTTCCCCGCTCTGAGCTTCTGTGAAACCCGACACTCTTCAATACGTTCCACCACTTTCTCTTCATCCTTCCAAAATTTTTGGGCCCACTCCTTCCCAGCCTGGGAAGGGGCACAATCATATTTTTGCAGCAGTTTATCCATGGCAATCCTGCCGACTACGCCAAATTCTGTTGCGTGAAACGGGGCCAAGCGGTTTTGGCAGAAGATAAACCCCCTTGCGTTCTAACACTCCTCACCGAGGTGGGAGGCTAGGTGCGGCTAGGTTTAAATTCTGAGTGATGCACAATTCAGCACTATCAGTCCAATCGCGTTTAATATGTATTAAACTACTACGATTTGGATACACTAATAGTGGACTGCACCTTCAGTCTAGTCGTGCTCCTGAACTAGCACGGCCTCTCTGTAGTTTTGGTCGCGTTCAGTGAGAAAGCGGAACGACTAGCTACTTAAACAGTGCAGTTTATTTAAACAACAGATATACAGGTTCTTTAGGATTGCCGGTGATAAATACACTGTCTGCAAAGCACGTGCAAATAAAGATATTGCTAAGTATACAAACGCGCGACAAAATTATAAACAATACAGCCTGGCTATAAACGTAGGGTAGAGATTCTCTAGAGAAATTTCTAAGTCCCCGAGAAAGCGCTCGGTGTAATCGAAGTCTTACCCAAAGGCGTCCCTATGGGGGGGAAGAAAGGCTCAGCCCGTCGACTGATCCCGGAAATCAGCGGTGGAATTCTTCGCGATGGTGTCTTCCCTGACATCCCCTCTCTCTTGGGCTATTTTTATATTATTTTTTTATCTTCAAAGTGGAGTTTGAGTGACTTTAGTCATACATACTTTTATTATGATTAATGTATTCAAGGAGGAGTGTTCACACCTCGGGGGCGGATAGCCTCCGGGATGGAGGTGTGTTTTGGTACATTGTGGTGAGCAAAGTTCGCACAAAAGGACAGCATTTCATCAACATTTGACGAAAGGTTGGCTCGGGTAGCGTGTAGGCCGCTTATCAGTTCCGTAGTACCATCTCGTCCCCATATCTGCTATTCGTCACAAGGGAAGGCCACGGAACAAGCGTGTTCCGTTCCATCCCTCGTGTAGTTTCGCAAACAGCCTCGCGCAGGGAATCACAGATGTTGCATTCTTCGTGTGCTAGCTGTGGCTGTATTCTACCTCAGAAGCCTCTTGATTTTATGACTTTCCTTAATGTGTGAACAATGCTGTATTTTTGTATTCTTGGCCAATTTAGTAATTATTCCACATAATCCACCCCGTGACTACAGTCACTCAAGCTCCACGATAATCAATACTGATGGGGAATATCACATGTCCTCTTATGGCGAGGGATATCAAGTGCAAATACTTCTTGCGGGGTGATTAAGCGAGTTAAGCGTTTCATCATAATCCAAAGTCTAACATGCAAAACAATTGTCAAAGCAAAGCACAATACAGTGAGTACTAGTAGAACAACAACAGGATGGAGCATCTTGTTAAAAAGTCCTGTAGCTGTCGGTGACCATCCAAAGAGGGTGTCCCACCATTCATGTCCACCGTCTCTCTTGACCCTTTCCAGTACATGGTGTATTTCTTCAACATCATGATGGACAGTAATCAGAGTTCTTTGTCCATTTTCTTGGGCCTCTTTCAACAATCGCTTCAATTCATCGTGTTGTAGCAACTTCCTCACTAGTGAGAGATTCATTCCGATAGGGGTAGGCAGCAAATCTCGAATCAATGTGTAATTAGATTGTAGCAATTGAAAAGACGTAACAGGAGCTGAATAACTGAAGTCACATCCAATGATGTTAGTAAAGTTACAAACACAAAGATTTGAGTTATTACTTATATCTACTGCTATGTCATCTACGAATACAAAAGTACAGGGAGACCTCATGCAAACACACCCTTTCCCAATATATACAAGCACAGTTTCTGGGGTTTCATCAGGTTGTATCTCAAAATGACAAACATTCTGGTTGGTGTCAAGACAAATGTCTTGTGCCTTGAGAGTATTACTCTCACAAATGAATCCTTGTTGATCTCGTGAAATGCATGCTTCAACATCAACAGTTTGCCATTTATTCTCGTTTTGTTGTGCCCACACTCTATGCTCTACCGGATGGAGTATAGCTCCATGGTGATTCAACCCCAGTGCGATGATTGGGTATATGGTGTATACTGAGGCATTGCGTATCGTTAAGACAAAAGCTGTGGCTTTGCTCTCAGTGGGATCATAGGTGAAATTAACCAGATACCACCAGGACTGAAATTTTCTCTCAAACTCAATTGCATTATCCCATATTACTTTTCGAATTTCAGTGGGCAAGGTGCCTTCTTCACCTTCCCTTATAATTGCGGCTGTCATAGATTGCATCCACAGTTGGGCTTGGATACAACTAAGGGCCAAGGAAACATTGTTTGGGGTTGTACCAAGTGCATTTGTGATCAGCTGATGGTCTTTTTCACCTGTTTCCTCCCACTGAGGCAATATATTCGATAAAAGCCATTGGTGATTTCCCAATGCTGATAGAGAGGACTGTAGAGGATGTTTTAATTTGTCTAGATCACTAGTAGTTGTGACTAGTTTGTTTGCAAGTATCTCAGCATCTGTACTATTTAAGACTCCCAGTCCTGTTCCTAAGATACCAGTCACCTCTCTCTTCAGTCGTTGTGAGGTGTCAACAGTTCGCCGGCCTAACCATGCTGACCATCCTGCATAAGATGTACTCAGGAATGGTGAGCAGGTGGGTTTGATCGCAGAGATATTAATCTGCATTGACAATTCTACTCGTTTGAGGGAATATGTTGGGTTAAACGGTATTTGTTGTTGACCTGTGTGTTTAATGGCATAAGGGCCAATGTTAAAGGTGTAAGGAGTTAGACTAATGGAGGGCTGAGTAGCTACACCCTTGAAAGTTTGTGGGGGTGTAGGTTTTGGGTTCATTTCAACAGGTTCAGATGTATTTGAGTCAATCATAAATTCAAATAACAATTCCGTGCCCCTGTAGCCCCAAATACAATATACTATGATAGGTTTGATAAAGGTGAAGTTGTGCCAGCAATCTGAGTTTGGCTCTATAATTTTGTAACAATCAATCAGTGTTATATTTGTCCGGTTTAGTAGAGTCTACATGGATGGTTTCAATTACAGTTGGTCTATGGTGAGCAGACCCATTGATTACTCGGCAGCTAATTTGTATTTTCTTTCCTGGGACGGCTTCAAGCTTAGCCATTTGGAGTGAGTCTTTCCAACTCCATTTATCTCTGGAATATACTTCACTTCCTTGTATAACCAGAGTGGAGAGATTTAAATCCCTCATGTTTTCTAGTGTCTCAGTGCTTGCAGTGTATCGTGACAGTGCATTATCCCAAAGCTCATCATCAAGGGGCAGATTCTTAAGTCCGCTCAATAAGGTGTCATTATCGGGGGTTTCAGATAGTGGCAGTGGAACCAGACTAGTCTGTGGAGTTGAGTCAGGTTCGACTTTATCTATGCTTTGATCTATCTCATGTTTTGAAAACACCTCATTTTCATGTAGGACTACAGTGGCCAGGCTCAATTTTCCTTTTCCTGTTCCTGCCATCGCATTGTGTTTTACATAAGCTTGAGACCACGGCCATTCTGGGTCTCTTTGACTACAAACAACAGGGAGTAAAAAGATAAAACTGAATAGCATCAATTCCATCTGCCAATTCGTCATTCTAAAATTTAGGCCTCCAGATGGCCATACATAACAAAAATAATATTATTGCCAGGATCAATGTCAGGATTCCCTGGAGACACTCGAGGTTAGCGTAGGCCAATGCGTCTGTCCACGTACAGTTCTTCCGAGGTTCCTGTAAGACACAAAGGAAAAGAAAATCTGCTCGGTCTCATTTGACCGACGGGGTTAAAAAGAGGGCGAGATCCACCGGGTGCTGATCCGGTGTATCTTCCCTGAACAGTCTTTGGCTTCCCGTGCATGGGGGTTTTTGGGAGTAGCTAACACCATTGGTACTGTGCCAATTTGAGGCATTTTCACTAACACAGGTTGCCCAGGGTGAAATTGTCCCAGGTATTTTCGTGGTTCATTGGGAACTTTTGGAGTGATGATATCAGCAGATACACAGAAAGCTTTCATTTTAGGACAGCCATCTCCACTCCATCTGTTATTTAATTGATAGATGGCATCATCCAATCGCAAATGCCAACCAGGTTCATGAGTTTTTGCAAAACGCTTAACCAATCCATTGGTGCGTTCAACAATGCCATTAGCCTGAGGATAATAGGGAGTATGAAATACCCATCGAATCCCTTCTTCTTTGGCCCAATCTTGTACCACTGTAGCGGTAAAGTGTGAACCGTTATCACTTTGGATTTCCTCAGGAAGGGGAAGTGTGCTGAACCACCCTTTTAGGCCTTTCACTGTGTTGTTCCCGGTAGCTGATTTGAAGCTGGTGGCCATAGCGAGGCCAGAGATAATCTCCACTCCGACTAGGACGTATCTTTTCTCACCTGATGATCTCAAGGGCCCAATATAATCAATTTGCCATGAATGCCACAATGTTTTCTTGTCCCGAATGTGTAAAGGAGGCGCCTTACTCGGATGATCTTTATTGAGTCGTAGGCGACATTGTGAACAGGCGGTTACTACTTGTTCACACAGCTTAACCGACACAGGCCACCCCCGGGCTAGACCTTCCTGATACAGATCAGCACGGCCTGTATGGCCACGCTTAATATGTAACCATTCGAGTAAGCGTTCCCATTCCCGACCATCATCTACAATGTCAATTTGCTGCAACCGCGTGAGGCTATCTACCTGTTGGTTGAATTGAGCAGTGATCGAGTTCGAACGATCATGGCCTTTTACCCAACCAACGTGCAATGTTCTCTGTCCTCCCATTTCCAACAGTTGCTTCCAACTCTCTGTCTCCCAGATTGGGACTCTATTCACCTGCCAATCATTGGCTGCCCAGTGTCCAATCCATTCAGTGGCTCCTTTAAAAACAGCATATGAGTCAGTGTAAATGTAAGTAGCCCCACGTTGTGCAGCTAGTAGGACGGCTCTGAGTTCCCCTACTTGTGCGCTACCTTCTCCTGTTTCAATTGCTCTTTCCCCCGTTGCTACTTCCAGTGCTACGGCCTTGTATTTCCACTTATTGTTCTCACGGTGAGATGACGCATCAGTAAACCACACTCCTGTAAGATCACTGCCTTCTTTCAGAGGAGGTGCTTCTTGGATTGGAGATGGTCTGTTTGGTGGGGATTGGAACAATAGGGCACCATCTATATCCTTCTGGAGCTTGGATACTTTGATACTACCTTCAGAGATTGGCATGATATCATTAATGCCTTCTAAATAAGCATACCACTTTCGAACTGTGGGTTTCTGGGCAATGCCGGCTGGTGGTGCTGTCCCTTTACGGACCACATCTAGGAGACGAAAAGGGCCCCGAACAATCACGCTCTGTTCTCTCCTTATCTGCTCTGCTCGTTGCAATGCTCGCACCAGGGACAGTAAACCCTTCTCTAGGTCTGAATATCTGCTCTCAGTATCATTAAAGGAGTGAGAGCTAAATTCTAATGGTCTCTCCGGTCCTGCTGGTCCCTTTTGCCATAAGTTACAATGAGAACCATGTTCGCTGGACCCCCATTCTACATGGACAGGGTCAGTTGGATGTATGGGGCCAAGTTGTTGGAATAACCTTAGCTCTTTTATTAGCAATTCCAGTGCATTAGTATGTTGTTCAGTCCACTCCCAGGATTTACCTTTTTTGAGCAAACAATAAAGGGGGCGAGCAATGATGGAAAAGCCAGGGATGTGTTTACGCCAATAACTTAAAGTTCCCAGAACTTGCTGTAACTCCTTCGTGCTGGAAGGATTCTGTCCATGTTCTATTTTTTTCAGGGTATCCTGAGGGACAGAAGCAGCTCCCTTAATCCACCAGACCCCCAGGAATTTAACTTCCTGTGCAGGTCCCTGACATTTTGAGTCTGGAATTTCCAATCCCAAATCTGATAATGTTTTTCGGATGTTTTGCATCATGTCTTGTACACTTTCTTGGCTCTCTCCCCCCCTATTAAGATGTCGTCAATATATTGGTATACTGTACATCCCTGTGAAACAGGAATCTCTGATAGCGCTTTAGCTAAAGCATTATGAGCAATGGTGGGGGAATGTTTGTATCCTTGTGGAAGTCGGTTAAAGGTATATTGGACTCCTTTCCACGTGAATGCAAACTGCGCTTTGTCTTGCTCAAGGAGGGGAATCATAAAAAACATGTCTTTTACATCTAAGGCAGCCATCCAAGGATGGGCAGCTCCTTTTATCATTGTCACAATTTCCGCGATACTCGGAACCGCAGCGGTCAGGGGTGCAGCGTTGGCGTTTAACTTTCGGTAATCTACTGTGAAACGCCATTGCCCGGTTGGTTTCTTTACTGGCCACACCGGTGAATTATAAGGCGAGTGAGTCCTCTTAATGATGTTTCTTTTTTCTAAATCTGATACCACCCCGTCTGCTCCTGCAAGTGCAGCTGCAGGCAGTGGGTACTGTCGGACGTTGGTAATTTTAGAGGGAGGCAAAGGTATAGATGTTTCTAATAGGCCCAGTTTAACTGTGTCTAATCCTTTTTTGCGTCCTGCAAAACTCCACACAGTTCCATCCGGGAATTTCCACATTCGCCCACGCAGCACGTCAAATCCTAGGAGGTTAGAATGTGAGGCACCCACTAACACTTCTGCCCTAGTCATTCGCTGCTCTCCCGGCAACCAGAGGTTAATTTTTGCAGTGGGGCATGTTTTTACCACACCATCAATTCCTGTGAAGTTGACTCTGCGTCGGGTGGGATTTATACCTAGAAGTTGTGCTGTTTCGTTAGTGATTGCAGACATTTGGGCTCCAGTATCAATAATAAAATTTACCAATATCTTCCGGGGTCCAACAGGAATGATAATAACGGGTTCGGAGTCTTTATGAGAGAGCCATTGAATTGCTAGTACCTGCCGGACAGGGTGGCTCACTGCCCTCCCCGGGGATAGGAGTTTTTTGGCTGGGACTCTGTCAAATCAATCAAGTTACGTTCCGGTGCAGAAGGCACAATTTTCTCACGACTTGGGGATTCTCTGGTTAGACTTTTCTCCCCAGCCACATTATTCTTTCTAGTTAGAGATTGGACTAGTGTATGGAGGTCTCCCGTAGGGACACCGTGCAAGAATTGTCGGGGCACCCCTAATTGTAGGGCTTTATGCGACAACTCATTCCGGTCCTTATCAGGCTTAAACCTTTCCTCCGATTTAGGGTTTTTAGTGTGAATTCGGACTTGGCGAACCTTTCGGGGGTGTTCGGAGGATTTCTCACTAGTTAGGCTGGCCCAGCCCATTCGGCGCCCATATTGATCTATTTCCTGTACATATTCATTCCAGGTGGGCATGTAGTGACGACGGCCCCGCCTATGAGCACCCCGAGCCTCTCGTATACGATCTTGAGTACGAACAAGGAACGGTTTCAGGCAATCGGGAAGACCACGGATGAGAGGGGCTAATCGATCGGGGTCGATAGGGGCTGACATTGGGGATTTCCGAAATTCCTCTCTGTCATACATGGCTTGCAGACAAGCTGCTTTCCGTACAGCCGCAAACAGATCAGAGTAGCCTGTAGCTCTAATCTCTAACGGCTCCCCCCTCTCTCGCGGATCCATACCCCCTGCCCAATAGGCTGCTCGAGCAGTTAGGGAATAATTATGATCCCCAGGCATAGTGGTTAAAAACACTCCTGGTCCCCAAGAGTCTCCTGCTTCTTCCTCACTCAGCATAATTCTGTCCCCCCCTTCAGAAGAAACTCGCCACACGTACTCAACAGCTGACTCTTCTGGTCGCCTCGAATATTTCTCCCTTATTTTTGTTAACTCGGTTGGTGTCCGTGGAACGGTACGCACAGTGGTGTGAATTTCATCATCGTCATCAACCGCAGCTTCAGTTTTAACCAGAGGACGTAAAGGAAAAACTTGGGATTTCAAAGTAAAAGTCCTTTCCTCCTCATCTTCTTCGTCATCCTCACTATTAGACAAAAAATCTCCGGTCTGGGTTCCGGAATTTGGATAACACATTAACTTACGAATCTGTTGGACCTGGGTCGAGGGCTGCATTTTATCTAAGAGCCCAGTCACCCTTTCTAATAATATTTTAAGTTGAGCATTCTGGTTTCCTAAACATTCATTCTCACTCACAAGCTTATCGACGTGAGTTCTTAATTTTTCTCCTGTCTCCTTTTGCAAGGCTAATGATGACTTCAGCACCTCATTCTCCGATTTCAGGGTTGCATATTCTACAGCTGAAATCAGATTAGGAGCAGGGGTTTCTCTAGCTTCTTGTTGTGCACAAGATAAACAGGCGCCTAACACAGCACAAATCACACCCTTGCCTTTCCCCGCTCTGAGCTTCTGTGAAACCCGACACTCTTCAATACGTTCCACCACTTTCTCTTCATCCTTCCAAAATTTTTGGGCCCACTCCTTCCCAGCCTGGGAAGGGGCACAATCATATTTTTGCAGCAGTTTATCCATGGCAATCCTGCCGACTACGCCAAATTCTGTTGCGTGAAACGGGGCCAAGCGGTTTTGGCAGAAGATAAACCCCCTTGCGTTCTAACACTCCTCACCGAGGTGGGAGGCTAGGTGCGGCTAGGTTTAAATTCTGAGTGATGCCCAATTCAGCACTATCAGTCCAATCGCGTTTAATATGTATTAAACTACTACGATTTGGATACACTAATAGTGGACTGCACCTTCAGTCTAGTCGTGCTCCTGAACTAGCACGGCCTCTCTGTAGTTTTGGTCGCGTTCAGTGAGAAAGCGGAACGACTAGCTACTTAAACAGTGCAGTTTATTTAAACAACAGATATACAGGTTCTTTAGGATTGCCGGTGATAAATACACTGTCTGCAAAGCACGTGCAAATAAAGATATTGCTAAGTATACAAACGCGCGACAAAATTATAAACGATACAGCCTGGCTATAAACGTAGGGTAGAGATTCTCTAGAGAAATTTCTAAGTCCCCGAGAAAGCGCTCGGTGTAATCGAAGTCTTACCCAAAGGCGTCCCTATGGGGGGGAAGAAAGGCTCAGCCCGTCGACTGATCCCGGAAATCAGCGGTGGAATTCTTCGCGATGGTGTCTTCCCTGACATCCCCTCTCTCTTGGGCTATTTTTATATTATTTTTTTATCTTCAAAGTGGAGTTTGAGTGACTTTAGTCATACATACTTTTATTATGATTAATGTATTCAAGGAGGAGTGTTCACACCTCGGGGGCGGATAGCCTCCGGGATGGAGGTGTGTTTTGGTACATTGTGGTGAGCAAAGTTCGCACAAAAGGACAGCATTTCATCAACATTTGACGAAATGTTGGCTCGGGTAGCTTGTAGGCCGCTTATCAGTTCCGTAGTACCATCTCGTCCCCATATCTGCTATTCGTCACAAGGGAAGGCCACGGAACAAGCGTGTTCCGTTCCATCCCTCGTGTAGTTTCGCAAACAACCTCGCGCAGGGAATCACAGATGTTGCATTCTTCGTGTGCTAGCTGTGGCTGTATTCTACCTCAGAAGCCTCTTGATTTTATGACTTTCCTTAATGTGTGAACAATGCTGTATTTTTGTATTCTTGGCCAATTTAGTAATTATTCCACATAATCCACCCCGTGACTACAGTCACTCAAGCTCCACGATAATCAATACTGATGGGGAATATCACATGTCCTCTTATGGCGAGGGATATCAAGTGCAAATACTTCTTGCGGGGTGATTAAGCGAGTTAAGCGTTTCATCATAATCCAAAGTCTAACATGCAAAACAATTGTCAAAGCAAAGCACAATACAGTGAGTACTAGTAGAACAACAACAGGATGGAGCATCTTGTTAAAAAGTCCTGTAGCTGTCGGTGACCATCCAAAGAGGGTGTCCCACCATTCATGTCCACCGTCTCTCTTGACCCTTTCCAGTACATGGTGTATTTCTTCAACATCATGATGGACAGCAATCAGAGTTCTTTGTCCATTTTCTTGGGCCTCTTTCAACAATCGCTTCAATTCATCGTGTTGTAGCAACTTCCTCACTAGTGAGAGATTCATTCCGATAGGGGTAGGCAGCAAATCTCGAATCAATGTGTAATTAGATTGTAGCAATTGAAAAGACGTAACAGGAGCTGAATAACTGAAGTCACATCCAATGATGTTAGTAAAGTTACAAACACAAAGATTTGAGTTATTACTTATATCTACTGCTATGTCATCTACGAATACAAAAGTACAGGGAGACCTCATGCAAACACACCCTTTCCCAATATATACAAGCACAGTTTCTGGGGTTTCATCAGGTTGTATCTCAAAATGACAAACATTCTGGTTGGTGTCAAGACAAATGTCTTGTGCCTTGAGAGTATTACTCTCACAAATGAATCCTTGTTGATCTCGTGAAATGCATGCTTCAACATCAACAGTTTGCCATTTATTCTCGTTTTGTTGTGCCCACACTCTATGCTCTACCGGATGGAGTATAGCTCCATGGTGATTCAACCCCAGTGCGATGATTGGGTATATGGTGTATACTGAGGCATTGCGTATCGTTAAGACAAAAGCTGTGGCTTTGCTCTCAGTGGGATCATAGGTGAAATTAACCAGATACCACCAGGATTGAAATTTTCTCTCAAACTCAATTGCATTATCCCATATTACTTTTCGAATTTCAGTGGGCAAGGTGCCTTCTTCACCTTCCCTTATAATTGCGGCTGTCATAGATTGCATCCACAGTTGGGCTTGGATACAACTAAGGGCCAAGGAAACATTGTTTTGGGTTGTACCAAGTGCATTTGTGATCAGCTGATGGTCTTTTTCACCTGTTTCCTCCCACTGAGGCAATATATTCGATAAAAGCCATTGGTGATTTCCCAATGCTGGTAGAGAGGACTGTAGAGGATGTTTTAATTTGTCTAGATCACTAGTAGTTGTGACTAGTTTGTTTGCAAGTATCTCAGCATCTGTACTATTTAAGACTCCCAGTCCTGTTCCTAAGATACCAGTCACCTCTCTCTTCAGTCGTTGTGAGGTGTCAACAGTTCGCCGGCCTAACCATGCTGACCATCCTGCATAAGATGTACTCAGGAATGGTGAGCAGGTGGGTTTGATCGCAGAGATATTAATCTGCATTGACAATTCTACTCGTTTGAGGGAATATGTTGGGTTAAACGGTATTTGTTGTTGACCTGTGTGTTTAATGGCATAAGGGCCAATGTTAAAGGTGTAAGGAGTTAGACTAATGGAGGGCTGAGTAGCTACACCCCTGAAAGTTTGTGGGGGTGTAGGTTTTGGGTTCATTTCAACAGGTTCAGATGTATTTGAGTCAATCATAAATTCAAATAACAATTCCGTGCCCATGTAGCCCCAAATACAATATACTATGATAGGTTTGATAAAGGTGAAGTTGTGCCAGCAATCTGAGTTTGGCTCTATAATTTTGTAACAATCAATCAGTGTTATATTTGTCCGGTTTAGTAGAGTCTACATGGATGGTTTCAATTACAGTTGGTCTATGGTGAGCAGACCCATTGATTACTCGGCAGCTAATTTGTATTTTCTTTCCTGGGACGGCTTCAAGCTTAGCCATTTGGAGTGAGTCTTTCCAACTCCATTTATCTCTGGAATATACTTCACTTCCTTGTATAACCAGAGTGGAGAGATTTAAATCCCTCATGTTTTCTAGTGTCTCAGTGCTTGCAGTGTATCGTGACAGTGCATTATCCCAAAGCTCATCATCAAGGGGCAGATTCTTAAGTCCGCTCAATAAGGTGTCATTATCGGGGGTTTCAGATAGTGGCAGTGGAACCAGACTAGTCTGTGGAGTTGAGTCAGGTTCGACTTTATCTATGCTTTGATCTATCTCATGTTTTGAAAACACCTCATTTTCATGTAGGACTACAGTGGCCAGGCTCAATTTTCCTTTTCCTGTTCCTGCCATCGCATTGTGTTTTACATAAGCTTGAGACCACGGCCATTCTGGGTCTCTTTGACTACAAACAACAGGGAGTAAAAAGATAAAACTGAATAGCATCAATTCCATCTGCCAATTCGTCATTCTAAAATTTAGGCCTCCAGATGGCCATACATAACAAAAATAATATTATTGCCAGGATCAATGTCAGGATTCCCTGGAGACACTCGAGGTTAGCGTAGGCCAATGCGTCTGTCCACGTACAGTTCTTCCGAGGTTCCTGTAAGACACAAAGGAAAAGAAAATCTGCTCGGTCTCATTTGACCGACGGGGTTAAAAAGAGGGCGAGATCCACCGGGTGCTGATCCGGTGTATCTTCCCTGAACAGTCTTTGGCTTCCCGTGCATGGGGGTTTTTGGGAGTAGCTAACACCATTGGTACTGTGCCAATTTGAGGCATTTTCACTAACACAGGTTGCCCAGGGTGAAATTGTCCTAGGTATTTTCGTGGTTCATTGGGAACTTTTGGAGTGATGATATCAGCAGATACACAGAAAGCTTTCATTTTAGGACAGCCATCTCCACTCCATCTGTTATTTAATTGATAGATGGCATCATCCAATCGCAAATGCCAACCAGGTTCATGAGTTTTTGCAAAACGCTTAACCAATCCATTGGTGCGTTCAACAATGCCATTAGCCTGAGGATAATAGGGAGTATGAAATACCCATCGAATCCCTTCTTCTTTGGCCCAATCTTGTACCACTGTAGCGGTAAAGTGTGAACCGTTATCACTTTGGATTTCCTCAGGAAGGGGAAGTGTGCTGAACCACCCTTTTAGGCCTTTCACTGTGTTGTTCCCGGTAGCTGATTTGAAGCTGGTGGCCATAGCGAGGCCAGAGATAATCTCCACTCCGACTAGGACGTATCTTTTCTCACCTGATGATCTCAAGGGCCCAATATAATCAATTTGCCATGAATGCCACAATGTTTTCTTGTCCCGAATGTGTAAAGGAGGCGCCTTACTCGGATGATCTTTATTGAGTCGTAGGCGACATTGTGAACAGGCGGTTACTACTTGTTCACACAGCTTAACCGACACAGGCCACCCCCGGGCTAGACCTTCCTGATACAGATCAGCACGGCCTGTATGGCCACGCTTAATATGTAACCATTCGAGTAAGCGTTCCCATTCCCGACCATCATCTACAATGTCAATTTGCTGCAACCGCGTGAGGCTATCTACCTGTTGGTTGAATTGAGCAGTGATCGAGTTCGAACGATCATGGCCTTTTACCCAACCAACGTGCAATGTTCTCTGTCCTCCCATTTCCAACAGTTGCTTCCAACTCTCTGTCTCCCAGATTGGGACTCTATTCACCTGCCAATCATTGGCTGCCCAGTGTCCAATCCATTCAGTGGCTCCTTTAAAAACAGCATATGAGTCAGTGTAAATGTAAGTAGCCCCACGTTGTGCAGCTAGTAGGACGGCTCTGAGTTCCCCTACTTGTGCGCTACCTTCTCCTGTTTCAATTGCTCTTTCCCCCGTTGCTACTTCCAGTGCTACGGCCTTGTATTTCCACTTATTGTTCTCACGGTGAGATGACGCATCAGTAAACCACACTCCTGTAAGATCACTGCCTTCTTTCAGAGGAGGTGCTTCTTGGATTGGAGATGGTCTGTTTGGTGGGGATTGGAACAATAGGGCACCATCTATATCCTTCTGGAGCTTGGATACTTTGATACTACCTTCAGAGATTGGCATGATATCATTAATGCCTTCTAAATAAGCATACCACTTTCGAACTGTGGGTTTCTGGGCAATGCCGGCTGGTGGTGCTGTCCCTTTACGGACCACATCTAGGAGACGAAAAGGGCCCCGAACAATCACGCTCTGTTCTCTCCTTATCTGCTCTGCTCGTTGCAATGCTCGCACCAGGGACAGTAAACCCTTCTCTAGGTCTGAATATCTGCTCTCAGTATCATTAAAGGAGTGAGAGCTAAATTCTAATGGTCTCTCCGGTCCTGCTGGTCCCTTTTGCCATAAGTTACAATGAGAACCATGTTCGCTGGACCCCCATTCTACATGGACAGGGTCAGTTGGATGTATGGGGCCAAGTTGTTGGAATAACCTTAGCTCTTTTATTAGCAATTCCAGTGCATTAGTATGTTGTTCAGTCCACTCCCAGGATTTACCTTTTTTGAGCAAACAATAAAGGGGGCGAGCAATGATGGAAAAGCCAGGGATGTGTTTACGCCAATAACTTAAAGTTCCCAGAACTTGCTGTAACTCCTTCGTGCTGGAAGGATTCTGTCCATGTTCTATTTTTTTCAGGGTATCCTGAGGGACAGAAGCAGCTCCCTTAATCCACCAGACCCCCAGGAATTTAACTTCCTGTGCAGGTCCCTGACATTTTGAGTCTGGAATTTCCAATCCCAAATCTGATAATGTTTTTCGGATGTTTTGCATCATGTCTTGTACACTTTCTTGGCTCTCTCCCCCCCTATTAAGATGTCGTCAATATATTGGTATACTGTACATCCCTGTGAAACAGGAATCTCTGATAGCGCTTTAGCTAAAGCATTATGAGCAATGGTGGGGGAATGTTTGTATCCTTGTGGAAGTCGGTTAAAGGTATATTGGACTCCTTTCCACGTGAATGCAAACTGCGCTTTGTCTTGCTCAAGGAGGGGAATCATAAAAAACATGTCTTTTACATCTAAGGCAGCCATCCAAGGATGGGCAGCTCCTTTTATCATTGTCACAATTTCCGCGATACTCGGAACCGCAGCGGTCAGGGGTGCAGTGTTGGCGTTTAACTTTCGGTAATCTACTGTGAAACGCCATTGCCCGGTTGGTTTCTTTACTGGCCACACCGGTGAATTATAAGGCGAGTGAGTCCTCTTAATGATGTTTCTTTTTTCTAAATCTGATACCACCCCGTCTGCTCCTGCAAGTGCAGCTGCAGGCAGTGGGTACTGTCGGACGTTGGTAATTTTAGAGGGAGGCAAAGGTATAGATGTTTCTAATAGGCCCAGTTTAACTGTGTCTAATCCTTTTTTGCGTCCTGCAAAACTCCACGCAGTTCCATCCGGGAATTTCCACATTCGCCCACGCAGCACGTCAAATCCTAGGAGGTTAGAATGTGAGGCACCCACTAACACTTCTGCCCTAGTCATTCGCTGCTCTCCCGGCAACCAGAGGTTAATTTTTGCAGTGGGGCATGTTTTTACCACACCACCAATTCCTGTGAAGTTGACTCTGCGTCGGGTGGGATTTATACCTAGAAGTTGTGCTGTTTCGTTAGTGATTGCAGACATTTGGGCTCCAGTATCAATAATAAAATTTACCAATATCTTCCGGGGTCCAACAGGAATGATAATAACGGGTTCGGAGTCTTTATGAGAGAGCCATTGAATTGCTAGTACCTGCCGGACAGGGTGGCTCACTGCCCTCCCCGGGGATAGGAGTTTTTTGGCTGGGACTCTGTCAAATCAATCAAGTTACGTTCCGGTGCAGAAGGCACAATTTTCTCACGACTTGGGGATTCTCTGGTTAGACTTTTCTCCCCAGCCACATTATTCTTTCTAGTTAGAGATTGGACTAGTGTACGGAGGTCTCCCGTAGGGACACCGTGCAAGAATTGTCGGGGCACCCCTAATTGTAGGGCTTTACGCCACAACTCATTCCGGTCCTTATCAGGCTTAAACCTTTCCTCCGATTTAGGGTTTTTAGTGTGAGTTCGGACTTGGCGAACCTTTCGGGGGTGTTCGGAGGATTTCTCACTAGTTAGGCTGGCCCAGCCCATTCGGCGCCCATATTGATCTATTTCCTGTACATATTCATTCCAGGTGGGCATGTAGTGACGACGGCCCCGCCTATGAGCACCCTGAGCCTCTCGTATACGATCTTGAGTACGAACAAGGAACGGTTTCAGGCAATCGGGAAGACCACGGATGAGAGGGGCTAATCGATCGGGGTCGATAGGGGCTGACATTGGGGATTTCCGAAATTCCTCTCTGTCATACATGGCTTGCAGACAAGCTGCTTTCCGTACAGCCGCAAACAGATCAGAGTAGCCTGTAGCTCTAATCTCTAACGGCTCCCCCCTCTCTCGCGGATCCATACCCCCTGCCCAATAGGCTGCTCGAGCAGTTAGGGAATAATTATGATCCCCAGGCATAGTGGTTAAAAACACTCCTGGTCCCCAAGAGTCTCCTGCTTCTTCCTCACTCAGCATAATTCTGTCCCCCCCTTCAGAAGAAACTCGCCACACGTACTCAACAGCTGACTCTTCTGGTCGCCTCGAATATTTCTCCCTTATTTTTGTTAACTCGGTTGGTGTCCGTGGAACGGTACGCACAGTGGTGTGAATTTCATCATCGTCATCAACCGCAGCTTCAGTTTTAACCAGAGGACGTAAAGGAAAAACTTGGGATTTCAAAGTAAAAGTCCTTTCCTCCTCATCTTCTTCGTCATCCTCACTATTAGACAAAAAATCTCCGGTCTGGGTTCCGGAATTTGGATAACACATTAACTTACGAATCTGTTGGACCTGGGTCGAGGGCTGCATTTTATCTAAGAGCCCAGTCACCCTTTCTAATAATATTTTAAGTTGAGCATTCTGGTTTCCTAAACATTCATTCTCACTCACAAGCTTATCGACGTGAGTTCTTAATTTTTCTCCTGCCTCCTTTTGCAAGGCTAATGATGACTTCAGCACCTCATTCTCCGATTTCAGGGTTGCATATTCTACAGCTGAAATCAGATTAGGAGCAGGGGTTTCTCTAGCTTCTTGTTGTGCACAAGATAAACAGGCGCCTAACACAGCACAAATCACACCCTTGCCTTTCCCCGCTCTGAGCTTCTGTGAAACCCGACACTCTTCAATACGTTCCACCACTTTCTCTTCATCCTTCCAAAATTTTTGGGCCCACTCCTTCCCAGCCTGGGAAGGGGCACAATCATATTTTTGCAGCAGTTTATCCATGGCAATCCTGCCGACTACGCCAAATTCTGTTGCGTGAAACGGGGCCAAGCGGTTTTGGCAGAAGATAAACCCCCTTGCGTTCTAACACTCCTCACCGAGGTGGGAGGCTAGGTGCGGCTAGGTTTAAATTCTGAGTGATGCCCAATTCAGCACTATCAGTCCAATCGCGTTTAATATGTATTAAACTACTACGATTTGGATACACTAATAGTGGACTGCACCTTCAGTCTAGTCGTGCTCCTGAACTAGCACGGCCTCTCTGTAGTTTTGGTCGCGTTCAGTGAGAAAGCGGAACGACTAGCTACTTAAACAGTGCAGTTTATTTAAACAACAGATATACAGGTTCTTTAGGATTGCCGGTGATAAATACACTGTCTGCAAAGCACGTGCAAATAAAGATATTGCTAAGTATACAAACGCGCGACAAAATTATAAACGATACAGCCTGGCTATAAACGTAGGGTAGAGATTCTCTAGAGAAATTTCTAAGTCCCCGAGAAAGCGCTCGGTGTAATCGAAGTCTTACCCAAAGGCGTCCCTATGGGGGGGAAGAAAGGCTCAGCCCGTCGACTGATCCCGGAAATCAGCGGTGGAATTCTTCGCGATGGTGTCTTCCCTGACATCCCCTCTCTCTTGGGCTATTTTTATATTATTTTTTTATCTTCAAAGTGGAGTTTGAGTGACTTTAGTCATACATACTTTTATTATGATTAATGTATTCAAGGAGGAGTGTTCACACCTCGGGGGCGGATAGCCTCCGGGATGGAGGTGTGTTTTGGTACATTGTGGTGAGCAAAGTTCGCACAAAAGGACAGCATTTCATCAACATTTGACGAAAGGTTGGCTCGGGTAGCGTGTAGGCCGCTTATCAGTTCCGTAGTACCATCTCGTCCCCATATCTGCTATTCGTCACAAGGGAAGGCCACGGAACAAGCGTGTTCCGTTCCATCCCTCGTGTAGTTTCGCAAACAACCTCGCGCAGGGAATCACAGATGTTGCATTCTTCGTGTGCTAGCTGTGGCTGTATTCTACCTCAGAAGCCTCTTGATTTTATGACTTTCCTTAATGTGTGAACAATGCTGTATTTTTGTATTCTTGGCCAATTTAGTAATTATTCCACATAATCCACCCCGTGACTACAGTCACTCAAGCTCCACGATAATCAATACTGATGGGGAATATCACATGTCCTCTTATGGCGAGGGATATCAAGTGCAAATACTTCTTGCGGGGTGATTAAGCGAGTTAAGCGTTTCATCATAATCCAAAGTCTAACATGCAAAACAATTGTCAAAGCAAAGCACAATACAGTGAGTACTAGTAGAACAACAACAGGATGGAGCATCTTGTTAAAAAGTCCTGTAGCTGTCGGTGACCATCCAAAGAGGGTGTCCCACCATTCATGTCCACCGTCTCTCTTGACCCTTTCCAGTACATGGTGTATTTCTTCAACATCATGATGGACAGTAATCAGAGTTCTTTGTCCATTTTCTTGGGCCTCTTTCAACAATCGCTTCAATTCATCGTGTTGTAGCAACTTCCTCACTAGTGAGAGATTCATTCCGATAGGGGTAGGCAGCAAATCTCGAATCAATGTGTAATTAGATTGTAGCAATTGAAAAGACGTAACAGGAGCTGAATAACTGAAGTCACATCCAATGATGTTAGTAAAGTTACAAACACAAAGATTTGAGTTATTACTTATATCTACTGCTATGTCATCTACGAATACAAAAGTACAGGGAGACCTCATGCAAACACACCCTTTCCCAATATATACAAGCACAGTTTCTGGGGTTTCATCAGGTTGTATCTCAAAATGACAAACATTCTGGTTGGTGTCAAGACAAATGTCTTGTGCCTTGAGAGTATTACTCTCACAAATGAATCCTTGTTGATCTCGTGAAATGCATGCTTCAACATCAACAGTTTGCCATTTATTCTCGTTTTGTTGTGCCCACACTCTATGCTCTACCGGATGGAGTATAGCTCCATGGTGATTCAACCCCAGTGCGATGATTGGGTATATGGTGTATACTGAGGCATTGCGTATCGTTAAGACAAAAGCTGTGGCTTTGCTCTCAGTGGGATCATAGGTGAAATTAACCAGATACCACCAGGATTGAAATTTTCTCTCAAACTCAATTGCATTATCCCATATTACTTTTCGAATTTCAGTGGGCAAGGTGCCTTCTTCACCTTCCCTTATAATTGCGGCTGTCATAGATTGCATCCACAGTTGGGCTTGGATACAACTAAGGGCCAAGGAAACATTGTTTTGGGTTGTACCAAGTGCATTTGTGATCAGCTGATGGTCTTTTTCACCTGTTTCCTCCCACTGAGGCAATATATTCGATAAAAGCCATTGGTGATTTCCCAATGCTGATAGAGAGGACTGTAGAGGATGTTTTAATTTGTCTAGATCACTAGTAGTTGTGACTAGTTTGTTTGCAAGTATCTCAGCATCTGTACTATTTAAGACTCCCAGTCCTGTTCCTAAGATACCAGTCACCTCTCTCTTCAGTCGTTGTGAGGTGTCAACAGTTCGCCGGCCTAACCATGCTGACCATCCTGCATAAGATGTACTCAGGAATGGTGAGCAGGTGGGTTTGATCGCAGAGATATTAATCTGCATTGACAATTCTACTCGTTTGAGGGAATATGTTGGGTTAAACGGTATTTGTTGTTGACCTGTGTGTTTAATGGCATAAGGGCCAATGTTAAAGGTGTAAGGAGTTAGACTAATGGAGGGCTGAGTAGCTACACCCTTGAAAGTTTGTGGGGGTGTAGGTTTTGGGTTCATTTCAACAGGTTCAGATGTATTTGAGTCAATCATAAATTCAAATAACAATTCCGTGCCCCTGTAGCCCCAAATACAATATACTATGATAAGTTTGATAAAGGTGAAGTTGTGCCAGCAATCTGAGTTTGGCTCTATAATTTTGTAACAATCAATCAGTGTTATATTTGTCCGGTTTAGTAGAGTCTACATGGATGGTTTCAATTACAGTTGGTCTATGGTGAGCAGACCCATTGATTACTCGGCAGCTAATTTGTATTTTCTTTCCTGGGACGGCTTCAAGCTTAGCCATTTGGAGTGAGTCTTTCCAACTCCATTTATCTCTGGAATATACTTCACTTCCTTGTATAACCAGAGTGGAGAGATTTAAATCCCTCATGTTTTCTAGTGTCTCAGTGCTTGCAGTGTATCGTGACAGTGCATTATCCCAAAGCTCATCATCAAGGGGCAGATTCTTAAGTCCGCTCAATAAGGTGTCATTATCGGGGGTTTCAGATAGTGGCAGTGGAACCAGACTAGTCTGTGGAGTTGAGTCAGGTTCGACTTTATCTATGCTTTGATCTATCTCATGTTTTGAAAACACCTCATTTTCATGTAGGACTACAGTGGCCAGGCTCAATTTTCCTTTTCCTGTTCCTGCCATCGCATTGTGTTTTACATAAGCTTGAGACCACGGCCATTCTGGGTCTCTTTGACTACAAACAACAGGGAGTAAAAAGATAAAACTGAATAGCATCAATTCCATCTGCCAATTCGTCATTCTAAAATTTAGGCCTCCAGATGGCCATACATAACAAAAATAATATTATTGCCAGGATCAATGTCAGGATTCCCTGGAGACACTCGAGGTTAGCGTAGGCCAATGCGTCTGTCCACGTACAGTTCTTCCGAGGTTCCTGTAAGACACAAAGGAAAAGAAAATCTGCTCGGTCTCATTTGACCGACGGGGTTAAAAAGAGGGCGAGATCCACCGGGTGCTGATCCGGTGTATCTTCCCTGAACAGTCTTTGGCTTCCCGTGCATGGGGGTTTTTGGGAGTAGCTAACACCATTGGTACTGTGCCAATTTGAGGCATTTTCACTAACACAGGTTGCCCAGGGTGAAATTGTCCCAGGTATTTTCGTGGTTCATTGGGAACTTTTGGAGTGATGATATCAGCAGATACACAGAAAGCTTTCATTTTAGGACAGCCATCTCCACTCCATCTGTTATTTAATTGATAGATGGCATCATCCAATCGCAAATGCCAACCAGGTTCATGAGTTTTTGCAAAACGCTTAACCAATCCATTGGTGCGTTCAACAATGCCATTAGCCTGAGGATAATAGGGAGTATGAAATACCCATCGAATCCCTTCTTCTTTGGCCCAATCTTGTACCACTGTAGCGGTAAAGTGTGAACCGTTATCACTTTGGATTTCCTCAGGAAGGGGAAGTGTGCTGAACCACCCTTTTAGGCCTTTCACTGTGTTGTTCCCGGTAGCTGATTTGAAGCTGGTGGCCATAGCGAGGCCAGAGATAATCTCCACTCCGACTAGGACGTATCTTTTCTCACCTGATGATCTCAAGGGCCCAATATAATCAATTTGCCATGAATGCCACAATGTTTTCTTGTCCCGAATGTGTAAAGGAGGCGCCTTACTCGGATGATCTTTATTGAGTCGTAGGCGACATTGTGAACAGGCGGTTACTACTTGTTCACACAGCTTAACCGACACAGGCCACCCCCGGGCTAGACCTTCCTGATACAGATCAGCACGGCCTGTATGGCCACGCTTAATATGTAACCATTCGAGTAAGCGTTCCCATTCCCGACCATCATCTACAATGTCAATTTGCTGCAACCGCGTGAGGCTATCTACCTGTTGGTTGAATTGAGCAGTGATCGAGTTCGAACGATCATGGCCTTTTACCCAACCAACGTGCAATGTTCTCTGTCCTCCCATTTCCAACAGTTGCTTCCAACTCTCTGTCTCCCAGATTGGGACTCTATTCACCTGCCAATCATTGGCTGCCCAGTGTCCAATCCATTCAGTGGCTCCTTTAAAAACAGCATATGAGTCAGTGTAAATGTAAGTAGCCCCACGTTGTGCAGCTAGTAGGACGGCTCTGAGTTCCCCTACTTGTGCGCTACCTTCTCCTGTTTCAATTGCTCTTTCCCCCGTTGCTACTTCCAGTGCTACGGCCTTGTATTTCCACTTATTGTTCTCACGGTGAGATGACGCATCAGTAAACCACACTCCTGTAAGATCACTGCCTTCTTTCAGAGGAGGTGCTTCTTGGATTGGAGATGGTCTGTTTGGTGGGGATTGGAACAATAGGGCACCATCTATATCCTTCTGGAGCTTGGATACTTTGATACTACCTTCAGAGATTGGCATGATATCATTAATGCCTTCTAAATAAGCATACCACTTTCGAACTGTGGGTTTCTGGGCAATGCCGGCTGGTGGTGCTGTCCCTTTACGGACCACATCTAGGAGACGAAAAGGGCCCCGAACAATCACGCTCTGTTCTCTCCTTATCTGCTCTGCTCGTTGCAATGCTCGCACCAGGGACAGTAAACCCTTCTCTAGGTCTGAATATCTGCTCTCAGTATCATTAAAGGAGTGAGAGCTAAATTCTAATGGTCTCTCCGGTCCTGCTGGTCCCTTTTGCCATAAGTTACAATGAGAACCATGTTCGCTGAACCCCCATTCTACGTGGACAGGGTCAGTTGGATGTATGGGGCCAAGTTGTTGGAATAACCTTAGCTCTTTTATTAGCAATTCCAGTGCATTAGTATGTTGTTCAGTCCACTCCCAGGATTTACCTTTTTTGAGCAAACAATAAAGGGGGCGAGCAATGATGGAAAAGCCAGGGATGTGTTTACGCCAATAACTTAAAGTTCCCAGAACTTGCTGTAACTCCTTCGTGCTGGAAGGATTCTGTCCATGTTCTATTTTTTTCAGGGTATCCTGAGGGACAGAAGCAGCTCCCTTAATCCACCAGACCCCCAGGAATTTAACTTCCTGTGCAGGTCCCTGACATTTTGAGTCTGGAATTTCCAATCCCAAATCTGATAATGTTTTTCGGATGTTTTGCATCATGTCTTGTACACTTTCTTGGCTCTCTCCCCCCCTATTAAGATGTCGTCAATATATTGGTATACTGTACATCCCTGTGAAACAGGAATCTCTGATAGCGCTTTAGCTAAAGCATTATGAGCAATGGTGGGGGAATGTTTGTATCCTTGTGGAAGTCGGTTAAAGGTATATTGGACTCCTTTCCACGTGAATGCAAACTGCGCTTTGTCTTGCTCAAGGAGGGGAATCATAAAAAACATGTCTTTTACATCTAAGGCAGCCATCCAAGGATGGGCAGCTCCTTTTATCATTGTCACAATTTCCGCGATACTCGGAACCGCAGCGGTCAGGGGTGCAGCGTTGGCGTTTAACTTTCGGTAATCTACTGTGAAACGCCATTGCCCGGTTGGTTTCTTTACTGGCCACACCGGTGAATTATAAGGCGAGTGAGTCCTCTGAATGATGTTTCTTTTTTCTAAATCTGATACCACCCCGTCTGCTCCTGCAAGTGCAGCTGCAGGCAGTGGGTACTGTCGGACGTTGGTAATTTTAGAGGGAGGCAAAGGTATAGATGTTTCTAATAGGCCCAGTTTAACTGTGTCTAATCCTTTTTTGCGTCCTGCAAAACTCCACACAGTTCCATCCGGGAATTTCCACATTCGCCCACGCAGCACGTCAAATCCTAGGAGGTTAGAATGTGAGGCACCCACTAACACTTCTGCCCTAGTCATTCGCTGCTCTCCCGGCAACCAGAGGTTAATTTTTGCAGTGGGGCATGTTTTTACCACACCATCAATTCCTGTGAAGTTGACTCTGCGTCGGGTGGGATTTATACCTAGAAGTTGTGCTGTTTCGTTAGTGATTGCAGACATTTGGGCTCCAGTATCAATAATAAAATTTACCAATATCTTCCGGGGTCCAACAGGAATGATAATAACGGGTTCGGAGTCTTTATGAGAGAGCCATTGAATTGCTAGTACCTGCCGGACAGGGTGGCTCACTGCCCTCCCCGGGGATAGGAGTTTTTTGGCTGGGACTCTGTCAAATCAATCAAGTTACGTTCCGGTGCAGAAGGCACAATTTTCTCACGACTTGGGGATTCTCTGGTTAGACTTTTCTCCCCAGCCACATTATTCTTTCTAGTTAGAGATTGGACTAGTGTACGGAGGTCTCCCGTAGGGACACCGTGCAAGAATTGTCGGGGCACCCCTAATTGTAGGGCTTTACGCCACAACTCATTCCGGTCCTTATCAGGCTTAAACCTTTCCTCCGATTTAGGGTTTTTAGTGTGAGTTCGGACTTGGCGAACCTTTCGGGGGTGTTCGGAGGATTTCTCACTAGTTAGGCTGGCCCAGCCCATTCGGCGCCCATATTGATCTATTTCCTGTACATATTCATTCCAGGTGGGCATGTAGTGACGACGGCCCCGCCTATGAGCACCCCGAGCCTCTCGTATACGATCTTGAGTACGAACAAGGAACGGTTTCAGGCAATCGGGAAGACCACGGATGAGAGGGGCTAATCGATCGGGGTCGATAGGGGCTGACATTGGGGATTTCCGAAATTCCTCTCTGTCATACATGGCTTGCAGACAAGCTGCTTTCCGTACAGCCGCAAACAGATCAGAGTAGCCTGTAGCTCTAATCTCTAACGGCTCCCCCCTCTCTCGCGGATCCATACCCCCTGCCCAATAGGCTGCTCGAGCAGTTAGGGAATAATTATGATCCCCAGGCATAGTGGTTAAAAACACTCCTGGTCCCCAAGAGTCTCCTGCTTCTTCCTCACTCAGCATAATTCTGTCCCCCCCTTCAGAAGAAACTCGCCACACGTACTCAACAGCTGACTCTTCTGGTCGCCTCGAATATTTCTCCCTTATTTTTGTTAACTCGGTTGGTGTCCGTGGAACGGTACGCACAGTGGTGTGAATTTCATCATCGTCATCAACCGCAGCTTCAGTTTTAACCAGAGGACGTAAAGGAAAAACTTGGGATTTCAAAGTAAAAGTCCTTTCCTCCTCATCTTCTTCGTCATCCTCACTATTAGACAAAAAATCTCCGGTCTGGGTTCCGGAATTTGGATAACACATTAACTTACGAATCTGTTGGACCTGGGTCGAGGGCTGCATTTTATCTAAGAGCCCAGTCACCCTTTCTAATAATATTTTAAGTTGAGCATTCTGGTTTCCTAAACATTCATTCTCACTCACAAGCTTATCGACGTGAGTTCTTAATTTTTCTCCTGTCTCCTTTTGCAAGGCTAATGATGACTTCAGCACCTCATTCTCCGATTTCAGGGTTGCATATTCTACAGCTGAAATCAGATTAGGAGCAGGGGTTTCTCTAGCTTCTTGTTGTGCACAAGATAAACAGGCGCCTAACGCAGCACAAATCACACCCTTGCCTTTCCCCGCTCTGAGCTTCTGTGAAACCCGACACTCTTCAATACGTTCCACCACTTTCTCTTCATCCTTCCAAAATTTTTGGGCCCACTCCTTCCCAGCCTGGGAAGGGGCACAATCATATTTTTGCAGCAGTTTATCCATGGCAATCCTGCCGACTACGCCAAATTCTGTTGCGTGAAACGGGGCCAAGCGGTTTTGGCAGAAGATAAACCCCCTTGCGTTCTAACACTCCTCACCGAGGTGGGAGGCTAGGTGCGGCTAGGTTTAAATTCTGAGTGATGCCCAATTCAGCACTATCAGTCCAATCGCGTTTAATATGTATTAAACTACTACGATTTGGATACACTAATAGTGGACTGCACCTTCAGTCTAGTCGTGCTCCTGAACTAGCACGGCCTCTCTGTAGTTTTGGTCGCGTTCAGTGAGAAAGCGGAACGACTAGCTACTTAAACAGTGCAGTTTATTTAAACAACAGATATACAGGTTCCTTTAGGATTGCCGGTGATAAATACACTGTTCTGCAAAGCACGTGCAAATAAAGATATTGCTAAGTATACAAACGCGCGACAAAATTATAAACGATACAGCCTGGCTATAAACGTAGGGTAGAGATTCTCTAGAGAAATTTCTAAGTCCCCGAGAAAGCGCTCGGTGTAATCGAAGTCTTACCCAAAGGCGTCCTATGGGGGGGAAGAAAGGCTCAGCCCGTCGACTGATCCCGGAAATCAGCGGTGGAATTCTTCGCGATGGTGTCTTCCCTGACATCCCCTCTCTCTTGGGCTATTTTTATATTATTTTTTTATCTTCAAAGTGGAGTTTGAGTGACTTTAGTCATACATACTTTTATTATGATTAATGTATTCAAGGAGGAGTGTTCACACCTCGGGGGCGGATAGCCTCCGGGATGGAGGTGTGTTTTGGTACATTGTGGTGAGCAAAGTTCGCACAAAAGGACAGCATTTCATCAACATTTGACGAAAGGTTGGGCTCGGGTAGCGTGTAGGCCGCTTATCAGTTCCGTAGTACCATCTCGTCCCCATATCTGCTATTCGTCACAAGGGAAGGCCACGGAACAAGCGTGTTCCGTTCCATCCCTCGTGTAGTTTCGCAAACAACCTCGCGCAGGGAATCACAGATGTTGCATTCTTCGTGTGCTAGCTGTGGCTGTATTCTACCTCAGAAGCCTCTTGATTTTATGACTTTCCTTAATGTGTGAACAATGCTGTATTTTTGTATTCTTGGCCAATTTAGTAATTATTCCACATAATCCACCCCGTGACTACAGTCACTCAAGCTCCACGATAATCAATACTGATGGGAATATCACATGTCCTCTTATGGCGAGGGATATCAAGTGCAAATACTTTCTTGTGGGGTGATTAAGCGAGTTAAGCGTTTCATCATAATCCAAAGTCTAACATGCAAAACAATTGTCAAAGCAAAGCACAATACAGTGAGTACTATAGAACAACAACAGGATGGAGCATCTTGTTAAAAAGTCCTGTAGCTGTCGGTGACCATCCAAAGAGGGTGTCCCACCATTCATGGTCCACCGTCTCTCTTGACCCTTTCCAGTACATGTGTATTTCTTCAACATCATGATGGACAGTAATCAGAGTTCTTTGTCCATTTTCTTGGGCCTCTTTCAACAATCGCTTCAATTCATCGTGTTGTAGCAACTTCCTCACTAGTGAGAGATTCATTCCGATAGGGGTAGGCAGCAAATCTCGAATCAATGTGTAATTAGATTGTAGCAATTGAAAAGACGTAACAGGAGCTGAATAACTGAAGTCACATCCAATGATGTTAGTAAAGTTACAAACACAAAGATTTGAGTTATTACTTATATCTACTGCTATGTCATCTACGAATACAAAAGTACAGGGAGACCTCATGCAAACACACCCTTTCCCAATATATACAAGCACAGTTTCTGGGGTTTCATCAGGTTGTATCTCAAAATGACAAACATTCTGGTTGGTGTCAAGACAAATGTCTTGTGCCTTGAGAGTATTACTCTCACAAATGAATCCTTGTTGATCTCGTGAAATGCATGCTTCAACATCAACAGTTTGCCATTTATTCTCGTTTTGTTGTGCCCACACTCTATGCTCTACCGGATGGAGTATAGCTCCATGGTGATTCAACCCCAGTGCGATGATTGGGTATATGGTGTATACTGAGGCATTGCGTATCGTTAAGACAAAAGCTGTGGCTTTGCTCTCAGTGGGATCATAGGTGAAATTAACCAGATACCACCAGGATTGAAATTTTCTCTCAAACTCAATTGCATTATCCCATATTACTTTTCGAATTTCAGTGGGCAAGGTGCCTTCTTCACCTTCCCTTATAATTGCGGCTGTCATAGATTGCATCCACAGTTGGGCTTGGATACAACTAAGGGCCAAGGAAACATTGTTTTGGGTTGTACCAAGTGCATTTGTGATCAGCTGATGGTCTTTTTCACCTGTTTCCTCCCACTGAGGCAATATATTCGATAAAAGCCATTGGTGATTTCCCAATGCTGATAGAGAGGACTGTAGAGGATGTTTTAATTTGTCTAGATCACTAGTAGTTGTGACTAGTTTGTTTGCAAGTATCTCAGCATCTGTACTATTTAAGACTCCCAGTCCTGTTCCTAAGATACCAGTCACCTCTCTCTTCAGTCGTTGTGAGGTGTCAACAGTTCGCCGGCCTAACCATGCTGACCATCCTGCATAAGATGTACTCAGGAATGGTGAGCAGGTGGGTTTGATCGCAGAGATATTAATCTGCATTGACAATTCTACTCGTTTGAGGGAATATGTTGGGTTAAACGGTATTTGTTGTTGACCTGTGTGTTTAATGGCATAAGGGCCAATGTTAAAGGTGTAAGGAGTTAGACTAATGGAGGGCTGAGTAGCTACACCCTTGAAAGTTTGTGGGGGTGTAGGTTTTGGGTTCATTTCAACAGGTTCAGATGTATTTGAGTCAATCATAAATTCAAATAACAATTCCGTGCCCCTGTAGCCCCAAATACAATATACTATGATAGGTTTGATAAAGGTGAAGTTGTGCCAGCAATCTGAGTTTGGCTCTATAATTTTGTAACAATCAATCAGTGTTATATTTGTCCGGTTTAGTAGAGTCTACATGGATGGTTTCAATTACAGTTGGTCTATGGTGAGCAGACCCATTGATTACTCGGCAGCTAATTTGTATTTTCTTTCCTGGGACGGCTTCAAGCTTAGCCATTTGGAGTGAGTCTTTCCAACTCCATTTATCTCTGGAATATACTTCACTTCCTTGTATAACCAGAGTGGAGAGATTTAAATCCCTCATGTTTTCTAGTGTCTCAGTGCTTGCAGTGTATCGTGACAGTGCATTATCCCAAAGCTCATCATCAAGGGGCAGATTCTTAAGTCCGCTCAATAAGGTGTCATTATCGGGGGTTTCAGATAGTGGCAGTGGAACCAGACTAGTCTGTGGAGTTGAGTCAGGTTCGACTTTATCTATGCTTTGATCTATCTCATGTTTTGAAAACACCTCATTTTCATGTAGGACTACAGTGGCCAGGCTCAATTTTCCTTTTCCTGTTCCTGCCATCGCATTGTGTTTTACATAAGCTTGAGACCACGGCCATTCTGGGTCTCTTTGACTACAAACAACAGGGAGTAAAAAGATAAAACTGAATAGCATCAATTCCATCTGCCAATTCGTCATTCTAAAATTTAGGCCTCCAGATGGCCATACATAACAAAAATAATATTATTGCCAGGATCAATGTCAGGATTCCCTGGAGACACTCGAGGTTAGCGTAGGCCAATGCGTCTGTCCACGTACAGTTCTTCCGAGGTTCCTGTAAGACACAAAGGAAAAGAAAATCTGCTCGGTCTCATTTGACCGACGGGGTTAAAAAGAGGGCGAGATCCACCGGGTGCTGATCCGGTGTATCTTCCCTGAACAGTCTTTGGCTTCCCGTGCATGGGGGTTTTTGGGAGTAGCTAACACCATTGGTACTGTGCCAATTTGAGGCATTTTCACTAACACAGGTTGCCCAGGGTGAAATTGTCCCAGGTATTTTCGTGGTTCATTGGGAACTTTTGGAGTGATGATATCAGCAGATACACAGAAAGCTTTCATTTTAGGACAGCCATCTCCACTCCATCTGTTATTTAATTGATAGATGGCATCATCCAATCGCAAATGCCAACCAGGTTCATGAGTTTTTGCAAAACGCTTAACCAATCCATTGGTGCGTTCAACAATGCCATTAGCCTGAGGATAATAGGGAGTATGAAATACCCATCGAATCCCTTCTTCTTTGGCCCAATCTTGTACCACTGTAGCGGTAAAGTGTGAACCGTTATCACTTTGGATTTCCTCAGGAAGGGGAAGTGTGCTGAACCACCCTTTTAGGCCTTTCACTGTGTTGTTCCCGGTAGCTGATTTGAAGCTGGTGGCCATAGCGAGGCCAGAGATAATCTCCACTCCGACTAGGACGTATCTTTTCTCACCTGATGATCTCAAGGGCCCAATATAATCAATTTGCCATGAATGCCACAATGTTTTCTTGTCCCGAATGTGTAAAGGAGGCGCCTTACTCGGATGATCTTTATTGAGTCGTAGGCGACATTGTGAACAGGCGGTTACTACTTGTTCACACAGCTTAACCGACACAGGCCACCCCCGGGCTAGACCTTCCTGATACAGATCAGCACGGCCTGTATGGCCACGCTTAATATGTAACCATTCGAGTAAGCGTTCCCATTCCCGACCATCATCTACAATGTCAATTTGCTGCAACCGCGTGAGGCTATCTACCTGTTGGTTGAATTGAGCAGTGATCGAGTTCGAACGATCATGGCCTTTTACCCAACCAACGTGCAATGTTCTCTGTCCTCCCATTTCCAACAGTTGCTTCCAACTCTCTGTCTCCCAGATTGGGACTCTATTCACCTGCCAATCATTGGCTGCCCAGTGTCCAATCCATTCAGTGGCTCCTTTAAAAACAGCATATGAGTCAGTGTAAATGTAAGTAGCCCCACGTTGTGCAGCTAGTAGGACGGCTCTGAGTTCCCCTACTTGTGCGCTACCTTCTCCTGTTTCAATTGCTCTTTCCCCCGTTGCTACTTCCAGTGCTACGGCCTTGTATTTCCACTTATTGTTCTCACGGTGAGATGACGCATCAGTAAACCACACTCCTGTAAGATCACTGCCTTCTTTCAGAGGAGGTGCTTCTTGGATTGGAGATGGTCTGTTTGGTGGGGATTGGAACAATAGGGCACCATCTATATCCTTCTGGAGCTTGGATACTTTGATACTACCTTCAGAGATTGGCATGATATCATTAATGCCTTCTAAATAAGCATACCACTTTCGAACTGTGGGTTTCTGGGCAATGCCGGCTGGTGGTGCTGTCCCTTTACGGACCACATCTAGGAGACGAAAAGGGCCCCGAACAATCACGCTCTGTTCTCTCCTTATCTGCTCTGCTCGTTGCAATGCTCGCACCAGGGACAGTAAACCCTTCTCTAGGTCTGAATATCTGCTCTCAGTATCATTAAAGGAGTGAGAGCTAAATTCTAATGGTCTCTCCGGTCCTGCTGGTCCCTTTTGCCATAAGTTACAATGAGAACCATGTTCGCTGAACCCCCATTCTACGTGGACAGGGTCAGTTGGATGTATGGGGCCAAGTTGTTGGAATAACCTTAGCTCTTTTATTAGCAATTCCAGTGCATTAGTATGTTGTTCAGTCCACTCCCAGGATTTACCTTTTTTGAGCAAACAATAAAGGGGGCGAGCAATGATGGAAAAGCCAGGGATGTGTTTACGCCAATAACTTAAAGTTCCCAGAACTTGCTGTAACTCCTTCGTGCTGGAAGGATTCTGTCCATGTTCTATTTTTTTCAGGGTATCCTGAGGGACAGAAGCAGCTCCCTTAATCCACCAGACCCCCAGGAATTTAACTTCCTGTGCAGGTCCCTGACATTTTGAGTCTGGAATTTCCAATCCCAAATCTGATAATGTTTTTCGGATGTTTTGCATCATGTCTTGTACACTTTCTTGGCTCTTCCCCCCCTATTAAGATGTCGTCAATATATTGGTATACTGTACATCCCTGTGAAACAGGAATCTCTGATAGCGCTTTAGCTAAAGCATTATGAGCAATGGTGGGGGAATGTTTGTATCCTTGTGGAAGTCGGTTAAAGGTATATTGGACTCCTTTCCACGTGAATGCAAACTGCGCTTTGTCTTGCTCAAGGAGGGGAATCATAAAAAACATGTCTTTTACATCTAAGGCAGCCATCCAAGGATGGGCAGCTCCTTTTATCATTGTCACAATTTCCGCGATACTCGGAACCGCAGCGGTCAGGGGTGCAGCGTTGGCGTTTAACTTTCGGTAATCTACTGTGAAACGCCATTGCCCGGTTGGTTTCTTTACTGGCCACACCGGTGAATTATAAGGCGAGTGAGTCCTCTGAATGATGTTTCTTTTTTCTAAATCTGATACCACCCCGTCTGCTCCTGCAAGTGCAGCTGCAGGCAGTGGGTACTGTCGGACGTTGGTAATTTTAGAGGGAGGCAAAGGTATAGATGTTTCTAATAGGCCCAGTTTAACTGTGTCTAATCCTTTTTTGCGTCCTGCAAAACTCCACACAGTTCCATCCGGGAATTTCCACATTCGCCCACGCAGCACGTCAAATCCTAGGAGGTTAGAATGTGAGGCACCCACTAACACTTCTGCCCTAGTCATTCGCTGCTCTCCCGGCAACCAGAGGTTAATTTTTGCAGTGGGGCATGTTTTTACCACACCATCAATTCCTGTGAAGTTGACTCTGCGTCGGGTGGGATTTATACCTAGAAGTTGTGCTGTTTCGTTAGTGATTGCAGACATTTGGGCTCCAGTATCAATAATAAAATTTACCAATATCTTCCGGGGTCCAACAGGAATGATAATAACGGGTTCGGAGTCTTTATGAGAGAGCCATTGAATTGCTAGTACCTGCCGGACAGGGTGGCTCACTGCCCTCCCCGGGGATAGGAGTTTTTTGGCTGGGACTCTGTCAAATCAATCAAGTTACGTTCCGGTGCAGAAGGCACAATTTTCTCACGACTTGGGGATTCTCTGGTTAGACTTTTCTCCCCAGCCACATTATTCTTTCTAGTTAGAGATTGGACTAGTGTACGGAGGTCTCCCGTAGGGACACCGTGCAAGAATTGTCGGGGCACCCCTAATTGTAGGGCTTTACGCCACAACTCATTCCGGTCCTTATCAGGCTTAAACCTTTCCTCCGATTTAGGGTTTTTAGTGTGAGTTCGGACTTGGCGAACCTTTCGGGGGTGTTCGGAGGATTTCTCACTAGTTAGGCTGGCCCAGCCCATTCGGCGCCCATATTGATCTATTTCCTGTACATATTCATTCCAGGTGGGCATGTAGTGACGACGGCCCCGCCTATGAGCACCCCGAGCCTCTCGTATACGATCTTGAGTACGAACAAGGAACGGTTTCAGGCAATCGGGAAGACCACGGATGAGAGGGGCTAATCGATCGGGGTCGATAGGGGCTGACATTGGGGATTTCCGAAATTCCTCTCTGTCATACATGGCTTGCAGACAAGCTGCTTTCCGTACAGCCGCAAACAGATCAGAGTAGCCTGTAGCTCTAATCTCTAACGGCTCCCCCCTCTCTCGCGGATCCATACCCCCTGCCCAATAGGCTGCTCGAGCAGTTAGGGAATAATTATGATCCCCAGGCATAGTGGTTAAAAACACTCCTGGTCCCCAAGAGTCTCCTGCTTCTTCCTCACTCAGCATAATTCTGTCCCCCCCTTCAGAAGAAACTCGCCACACGTACTCAACAGCTGACTCTTCTGGTCGCCTCGAATATTTCTCCCTTATTTTTGTTAACTCGGTTGGTGTCCATGGAACGGTACGCACAGTGGTGTGAATTTCATCATCGTCATCAACCGCAGCTTCAGTTTTAACCAGAGGACGTAAAGGAAAAACTTGGGATTTCAAAGTAAAAGTCCTTTCCTCCTCATCTTCTTCGTCATCCTCACTATTAGACAAAAAATCTCCGGTCTGGGTTCCGGAATTTGGATAACACATTAACTTACGAATCTGTTGGACCTGGGTCGAGGGCTGCATTTTATCTAAGAGCCCAGTCACCCTTTCTAATAATATTTTAAGTTGAGCATTCTGGTTTCCTAAACATTCATTCTCACTCACAAGCTTATCGACGTGAGTTCTTAATTTTTCTCCTGTCTCCTTTTGCAAGGCTAATGATGACTTCAGCACCTCATTCTCCGATTTCAGGGTTGCATATTCTACAGCTGAAATCAGATTAGGAGCAGGGGTTTCTCTAGCTTCTTGTTGTGCACAAGATAAACAGGCGCCTAACGCAGCACAAATCACACCCTTGCCTTTCCCCGCTCTGAGCTTCTGTGAAACCCGACACTCTTCAATACGTTCCACCACTTTCTCTTCATCCTTCCAAAATTTTTGGGCCCACTCCTTCCCAGCCTGGGAAGGGGCACAATCATATTTTTGCAGCAGTTTATCCATGGCAATCCTGCCGACTACGCCAAATTCTGTTGCGTGAAACGGGGCCAAGCGGTTTTGGCAGAAGATAAACCCCCTTGCGTTCTAACACTCCTCACCGAGGTGGGAGGCTAGGTGCGGCTAGGTTTAAATTCTGAGTGATGCCCAATTCAGCACTATCAGTCCAATCGCGTTTAATATGTATTAAACTACTACGATTTGGATACACTAATAGTGGACTGCACCTTCAGTCTAGTCGTGCTCCTGAACTAGCACGGCCTCTCTGTAGTTTTGGTCGCGTTCAGTGAGAAAGCGGAACGACTAGCTACTTAAACAGTGCAGTTTATTTAAACAACAGATATACAGGTTCTTTAGGATTGCCGGTGATAAATACACTGTCTGCAAAGCACGTGCAAATAAAGATATTGCTAAGTATACAAACGCGCGACAAAATTATAAACGATACAGCCTGGCTATAAACGTAGGGTAGAGATTCTCTAGAGAAATTTCTAAGTCCCCGAGAAAGCGCTCGGTGTAATCGAAGTCTTACCCAAAGGCGTCCCTATGGGGGGGAAGAAAGGCTCAGCCCGTCGACTGATCCCGGAAATCAGCGGTGGAATTCTTCGCGATGGTGTCTTCCCTGACATCCCCTCTCTCTTGGGCTATTTTTATATTATTTTTTTATCTTCAAAGTGGAGTTTGAGTGACTTTAGTCATACATACTTTTATTATGATTAATGTATTCAAGGAGGAGTGTTCACACCTCGGGGGCGGATAGCCTCCGGGATGGAGGTGTGTTTTGGTACATTGTGGTGAGCAAAGTTCGCACAAAAGGACAGCATTTCATCAACATTTGACGAAAGGTTGGCTCGGGTAGCGTGTAGGCCGCTTATCAGTTCCGTAGTACCATCTCGTCCCCATATCTGCTATTCGTCACAAGGGAAGGCCACGGAACAAGCGTGTTCCGTTCCATCCCTCGTGTAGTTTCGCAAACAACCTCGCGCAGGGAATCACAGATGTTGCATTCTTCGTGTGCTAGCTGTGGCTGTATTCTACCTCAGAAGCCTCTTGATTTTATGACTTTCCTTAATGTGTGAACAATGCTGTATTTTTGTATTCTTGGCCAATTTAGTAATTATTCCACATAATCCACCCCGTGACTACAGTCACTCAAGCTCCACGATAATCAATACTGATGGGGAATATCACATGTCCTCTTATGGCGAGGGATATCAAGTGCAAATACTTCTTGCGGGGTGATTAAGCGAGTTAAGCGTTTCATCATAATCCAAAGTCTAACATGCAAAACAATTGTCAAAGCAAAGCACAATACAGTGAGTACTAGTAGAACAACAACAGGATGGAGCATCTTGTTAAAAAGTCCTGTAGCTGTCGGTGACCATCCAAAGAGGGTGTCCCACCATTCATGTCCACCGTCTCTCTTGACCCTTTCCAGTACATGGTGTATTTCTTCAACATCATGATGGACAGTAATCAGAGTTCTTTGTCCATTTTCTTGGGCCTCTTTCAACAATCGCTTCAATTCATCGTGTTGTAGCAACTTCCTCACTAGTGAGAGATTCATTCCGATAGGGGTAGGCAGCAAATCTCGAATCAATGTGTAATTAGATTGTAGCAATTGAAAAGACGTAACAGGAGCTGAATAACTGAAGTCACATCCAATGATGTTAGTAAAGTTACAAACACAAAGATTTGAGTTATTACTTATATCTACTGCTATGTCATCTACGAATACAAAAGTACAGGGAGACCTCATGCAAACACACCCTTTCCCAATATATACAAGCACAGTTTCTGGGGTTTCATCAGGTTGTATCTCAAAATGACAAACATTCTGGTTGGTGTCAAGACAAATGTCTTGTGCCTTGAGAGTATTACTCTCACAAATGAATCCTTGTTGATCTCGTGAAATGCATGCTTCAACATCAACAGTTTGCCATTTATTCTCGTTTTGTTGTGCCCACACTCTATGCTCTACCGGATGGAGTATAGCTCCATGGTGATTCAACCCCAGTGCGATGATTGGGTATATGGTGTATACTGAGGCATTGCGTATCGTTAAGACAAAAGCTGTGGCTTTGCTCTCAGTGGGATCATAGGTGAAATTAACCAGATACCACCAGGATTGAAATTTTCTCTCAAACTCAATTGCATTATCCCATATTACTTTTCGAATTTCAGTGGGCAAGGTGCCTTCTTCACCTTCCCTTATAATTGCGGCTGTCATAGATTGCATCCACAGTTGGGCTTGGATACAACTAAGGGCCAAGGAAACATTGTTTTGGGTTGTACCAAGTGCATTTGTGATCAGCTGATGGTCTTTTTCACCTGTTTCCTCCCACTGAGGCAATATATTCGATAAAAGCCATTGGTGATTTCCCAATGCTGATAGAGAGGACTGTAGAGGATGTTTTAATTTGTCTAGATCACTAGTAGTTGTGACTAGTTTGTTTGCAAGTATCTCAGCATCTGTACTATTTAAGACTCCCAGTCCTGTTCCTAAGATACCAGTCACCTCTCTCTTCAGTCGTTGTGAGGTGTCAACAGTTCGCCGGCCTAACCATGCTGACCATCCTGCATAAGATGTACTCAGGAATGGTGAGCAGGTGGGTTTGATCGCAGAGATATTAATCTGCATTGACAATTCTACTCGTTTGAGGGAATATGTTGGGTTAAACGGTATTTGTTGTTGACCTGTGTGTTTAATGGCATAAGGGCCAATGTTAAAGGTGTAAGGAGTTAGACTAATGGAGGGCTGAGTAGCTACACCCTTGAAAGTTTGTGGGGGTGTAGGTTTTGGGTTCATTTCAACAGGTTCAGATGTATTTGAGTCAATCATAAATTCAAATAACAATTCCGTGCCCCTGTAGCCCCAAATACAATATACTATGATAGGTTTGATAAAGGTGAAGTTGTGCCAGCAATCTGAGTTTGGCTCTATAATTTTGTAACAATCAATCAGTGTTATATTTGTCCGGTTTAGTAGAGTCTACATGGATGGTTTCAATTACAGTTGGTCTATGGTGAGCAGACCCATTGATTACTCGGCAGCTAATTTGTATTTTCTTTCCTGGGACGGCTTCAAGCTTAGCCATTTGGAGTGAGTCTTTCCAACTCCATTTATCTCTGGAATATACTTCACTTCCTTGTATAACCAGAGTGGAGAGATTTAAATCCCTCATGTTTTCTAGTGTCTCAGTGCTTGCAGTGTATCGTGACAGTGCATTATCCCAAAGCTCATCATCAAGGGGCAGATTCTTAAGTCCGCTCAATAAGGTGTCATTATCGGGGGTTTCAGATAGTGGCAGTGGAACCAGACTAGTCTGTGGAGTTGAGTCAGGTTCGACTTTATCTATGCTTTGATCTATCTCATGTTTTGAAAACACCTCATTTTCATGTAGGACTACAGTGGCCAGGCTCAATTTTCCTTTTCCTGTTCCTGCCATCGCATTGTGTTTTACATAAGCTTGAGACCACGGCCATTCTGGGTCTCTTTGACTACAAACAACAGGGAGTAAAAAGATAAAACTGAATAGCATCAATTCCATCTGCCAATTCGTCATTCTAAAATTTAGGCCTCCAGATGGCCATACATAACAAAAATAATATTATTGCCAGGATCAATGTCAGGATTCCCTGGAGACACTCGAGGTTAGCGTAGGCCAATGCGTCTGTCCACGTACAGTTCTTCCGAGGTTCCTGTAAGACACAAAGGAAAAGAAAATCTGCTCGGTCTCATTTGACCGACGGGGTTAAAAAGAGGGCGAGATCCACCGGGTGCTGATCCGGTGTATCTTCCCTGAACAGTCTTTGGCTTCCCGTGCATGGGGGTTTTTGGGAGTAGCTAACACCATTGGTACTGTGCCAATTTGAGGCATTTTCACTAACACAGGTTGCCCAGGGTGAAATTGTCCCAGGTATTTTCGTGGTTCATTGGGAACTTTTGGAGTGATGATATCAGCAGATACACAGAAAGCTTTCATTTTAGGACAGCCATCTCCACTCCATCTGTTATTTAATTGATAGATGGCATCATCCAATCGCAAATGCCAACCAGGTTCATGAGTTTTTGCAAAACGCTTAACCAATCCATTGGTGCGTTCAACAATGCCATTAGCCTGAGGATAATAGGGAGTATGAAATACCCATCGAATCCCTTCTTCTTTGGCCCAATCTTGTACCACTGTAGCGGTAAAGTGTGAACCGTTATCACTTTGGATTTCCTCAGGAAGGGGAAGTGTGCTGAACCACCCTTTTAGGCCTTTCACTGTGTTGTTCCCGGTAGCTGATTTGAAGCTGGTGGCCATAGCGAGGCCAGAGATAATCTCCACTCCGACTAGGACGTATCTTTTCTCACCTGATGATCTCAAGGGCCCAATATAATCAATTTGCCATGAATGCCACAATGTTTTCTTGTCCCGAATGTGTAAAGGAGGCGCCTTACTCGGATGATCTTTATTGAGTCGTAGGCGACATTGTGAACAGGCGGTTACTACTTGTTCACACAGCTTAACCGACACAGGCCACCCCCGGGCTAGACCTTCCTGATACAGATCAGCACGGCCTGTATGGCCACGCTTAATATGTAACCATTCGAGTAAGCGTTCCCATTCCCGACCATCATCTACAATGTCAATTTGCTGCAACCGCGTGAGGCTATCTACCTGTTGGTTGAATTGAGCAGTGATCGAGTTCGAACGATCATGGCCTTTTACCCAACCAACGTGCAATGTTCTCTGTCCTCCCATTTCCAACAGTTGCTTCCAACTCTCTGTCTCCCAGATTGGGACTCTATTCACCTGCCAATCATTGGCTGCCCAGTGTCCAATCCATTCAGTGGCTCCTTTAAAAACAGCATATGAGTCAGTGTAAATGTAAGTAGCCCCACGTTGTGCAGCTAGTAGGACGGCTCTGAGTTCCCCTACTTGTGCGCTACCTTCTCCTGTTTCAATTGCTCTTTCCCCCGTTGCTACTTCCAGTGCTACGGCCTTGTATTTCCACTTATTGTTCTCACGGTGAGATGACGCATCAGTAAACCACACTCCTGTAAGATCACTGCCTTCTTTCAGAGGAGGTGCTTCTTGGATTGGAGATGGTCTGTTTGGTGGGGATTGGAACAATAGGGCACCATCTATATCCTTCTGGAGCTTGGATACTTTGATACTACCTTCAGAGATTGGCATGATATCATTAATGCCTTCTAAATAAGCATACCACTTTCGAACTGTGGGTTTCTGGGCAATGCCGGCTGGTGGTGCTGTCCCTTTACGGACCACATCTAGGAGACGAAAAGGGCCCCGAACAATCACGCTCTGTTCTCTCCTTATCTGCTCTGCTCGTTGCAATGCTCGCACCAGGGACAGTAAACCCTTCTCTAGGTCTGAATATCTGCTCTCAGTATCATTAAAGGAGTGAGAGCTAAATTCTAATGGTCTCTCCGGTCCTGCTGGTCCCTTTTGCCATAAGTTACAATGAGAACCATGTTCGCTGAACCCCCATTCTACGTGGACAGGGTCAGTTGGATGTATGGGGCCAAGTTGTTGGAATAACCTTAGCTCTTTTATTAGCAATTCCAGTGCATTAGTATGTTGTTCAGTCCACTCCCAGGATTTACCTTTTTTGAGCAAACAATAAAGGGGGCGAGCAATGATGGAAAAGCCAGGGATGTGTTTACGCCAATAACTTAAAGTTCCCAGAACTTGCTGTAACTCCTTCGTGCTGGAAGGATTCTGTCCATGTTCTATTTTTTTCAGGGTATCCTGAGGGACAGAAGCAGCTCCCTTAATCCACCAGACCCCCAGGAATTTAACTTCCTGTGCAGGTCCCTGACATTTTGAGTCTGGAATTTCCAATCCCAAATCTGATAATGTTTTTCGGATGTTTTGCATCATGTCTTGTACACTTTCTTGGCTCTCTCCCCCCCTATTAAGATGTCGTCAATATATTGGTATACTGTACATCCCTGTGAAACAGGAATCTCTGATAGCGCTTTAGCTAAAGCATTATGAGCAATGGTGGGGGAATGTTTGTATCCTTGTGGAAGTCGGTTAAAGGTATATTGGACTCCTTTCCACGTGAATGCAAACTGCGCTTTGTCTTGCTCAAGGAGGGGAATCATAAAAAACATGTCTTTTACATCTAAGGCAGCCATCCAAGGATGGGCAGCTCCTTTTATCATTGTCACAATTTCCGCGATACTCGGAACCGCAGCGGTCAGGGGTGCAGCGTTGGCGTTTAACTTTCGGTAATCTACTGTGAAACGCCATTGCCCGGTTGGTTTCTTTACTGGCCACACCGGTGAATTATAAGGCGAGTGAGTCCTCTGAATGATGTTTCTTTTTTCTAAATCTGATACCACCCCGTCTGCTCCTGCAAGTGCAGCTGCAGGCAGTGGGTACTGTCGGACGTTGGTAATTTTAGAGGGAGGCAAAGGTATAGATGTTTCTAATAGGCCCAGTTTAACTGTGTCTAATCCTTTTTTGCGTCCTGCAAAACTCCACACAGTTCCATCCGGGAATTTCCACATTCGCCCACGCAGCACGTCAAATCCTAGGAGGTTAGAATGTGAGGCACCCACTAACACTTCTGCCCTAGTCATTCGCTGCTCTCCCGGCAACCAGAGGTTAATTTTTGCAGTGGGGCATGTTTTTACCACACCATCAATTCCTGTGAAGTTGACTCTGCGTCGGGTGGGATTTATACCTAGAAGTTGTGCTGTTTCGTTAGTGATTGCAGACATTTGGGCTCCAGTATCAATAATAAAATTTACCAATATCTTCCGGGGTCCAACAGGAATGATAATAACGGGTTCGGAGTCTTTATGAGAGAGCCATTGAATTGCTAGTACCTGCCGGACAGGGTGGCTCACTGCCCTCCCCGGGGATAGGAGTTTTTTGGCTGGGACTCTGTCAAATCAATCAAGTTACGTTCCGGTGCAGAAGGCACAATTTTCTCACGACTTGGGGATTCTCTGGTTAGACTTTTCTCCCCAGCCACATTATTCTTTCTAGTTAGAGATTGGACTAGTGTACGGAGGTCTCCCGTAGGGACACCGTGCAAGAATTGTCGGGGCACCCCTAATTGTAGGGCTTTACGCCACAACTCATTCCGGTCCTTATCAGGCTTAAACCTTTCCTCCGATTTAGGGTTTTTAGTGTGAGTTCGGACTTGGCGAACCTTTCGGGGGTGTTCGGAGGATTTCTCACTAGTTAGGCTGGCCCAGCCCATTCGGCGCCCATATTGATCTATTTCCTGTACATATTCATTCCAGGTGGGCATGTAGTGACGACGGCCCCGCCTATGAGCACCCCGAGCCTCTCGTATACGATCTTGAGTACGAACAAGGAACGGTTTCAGGCAATCGGGAAGACCACGGATGAGAGGGGCTAATCGATCGGGGTCGATAGGGGCTGACATTGGGGATTTCCGAAATTCCTCTCTGTCATACATGGCTTGCAGACAAGCTGCTTTCCGTACAGCCGCAAACAGATCAGAGTAGCCTGTAGCTCTAATCTCTAACGGCTCCCCCCTCTCTCGCGGATCCATACCCCCTGCCCAATAGGCTGCTCGAGCAGTTAGGGAATAATTATGATCCCCAGGCATAGTGGTTAAAAACACTCCTGGTCCCCAAGAGTCTCCTGCTTCTTCCTCACTCAGCATAATTCTGTCCCCCCCTTCAGAAGAAACTCGCCACACGTACTCAACAGCTGACTCTTCTGGTCGCCTCGAATATTTCTCCCTTATTTTTGTTAACTCGGTTGGTGTCCATGGAACGGTACGCACAGTGGTGTGAATTTCATCATCGTCATCAACCGCAGCTTCAGTTTTAACCAGAGGACGTAAAGGAAAAACTTGGGATTTCAAAGTAAAAGTCCTTTCCTCCTCATCTTCTTCGTCATCCTCACTATTAGACAAAAAATCTCCGGTCTGGGTTCCGGAATTTGGATAACACATTAACTTACGAATCTGTTGGACCTGGGTCGAGGGCTGCATTTTATCTAAGAGCCCAGTCACCCTTTCTAATAATATTTTAAGTTGAGCATTCTGGTTTCCTAAACATTCATTCTCACTCACAAGCTTATCGACGTGAGTTCTTAATTTTTCTCCTGTCTCCTTTTGCAAGGCTAATGATGACTTCAGCACCTCATTCTCCGATTTCAGGGTTGCATATTCTACAGCTGAAATCAGATTAGGAGCAGGGGTTTCTCTAGCTTCTTGTTGTGCACAAGATAAACAGGCGCCTAACGCAGCACAAATCACACCCTTGCCTTTCCCCGCTCTGAGCTTCTGTGAAACCCGACACTCTTCAATACGTTCCACCACTTTCTCTTCATCCTTCCAAAATTTTTGGGCCCACTCCTTCCCAGCCTGGGAAGGGGCACAATCATATTTTTGCAGCAGTTTATCCATGGCAATCCTGCCGACTACGCCAAATTCTGTTGCGTGAAACGGGGCCAAGCGGTTTTGGCAGAAGATAAACCCCCTTGCGTTCTAACACTCCTCACCGAGGTGGGAGGCTAGGTGCGGCTAGGTTTAAATTCTGAGTGATGCCCAATTCAGCACTATCAGTCCAATCGCGTTTAATATGTATTAAACTACTACGATTTGGATACACTAATAGTGGACTGCACCTTCAGTCTAGTCGTGCTCCTGAACTAGCACGGCCTCTCTGTAGTTTTGGTCGCGTTCAGTGAGAAAGCGGAACGACTAGCTACTTAAACAGTGCAGTTTATTTAAACAACAGATATACAGGTTCTTTAGGATTGCCGGTGATAAATACACTGTCTGCAAAGCACGTGCAAATAAAGATATTGCTAAGTATACAAACGCGCGACAAAATTATAAACGATACAGCCTGGCTATAAACGTAGGGTAGAGATTCTCTAGAGAAATTTCTAAGTCCCCGAGAAAGCGCTCGGTGTAATCGAAGTCTTACCCAAAGGCGTCCCTATGGGGGGGAAGAAAGGCTCAGCCCGTCGACTGATCCCGGAAATCAGCGGTGGAATTCTTCGCGATGGTGTCTTCCCTGACATCCCCTCTCTCTTGGGCTATTTTTATATTATTTTTTTATCTTCAAAGTGGAGTTTGAGTGACTTTAGTCATACATACTTTTATTATGATTAATGTATTCAAGGAGGAGTGTTCACACCTCGGGGGCGGATAGCCTCCGGGATGGAGGTGTGTTTTGGTACATTGTGGTGAGCAAAGTTCGCACAAAAGGACAGCATTTCATCAACATTTGACGAAAGGTTGGCTCGGGTAGCGTGTAGGCCGCTTATCAGTTCCGTAGTACCATCTCGTCCCCATATCTGCTATTCGTCACAAGGGAAGGCCACGGAACAAGCGTGTTCCGTTCCATCCCTCGTGTAGTTTCGCAAACAACCTCGCGCAGGGAATCACAGATGTTGCATTCTTCGTGTGCTAGCTGTGGCTGTATTCTACCTCAGAAGCCTCTTGATTTTATGACTTTCCTTAATGTGTGAACAATGCTGTATTTTTGTATTCTTGGCCAATTTAGTAATTATTCCACATAATCCACCCCGTGACTACAGTCACTCAAGCTCCACGATAATCAATACTGATGGGGAATATCACATGTCCTCTTATGGCGAGGGATATCAAGTGCAAATACTTCTTGCGGGGTGATTAAGCGAGTTAAGCGTTTCATCATAATCCAAAGTCTAACATGCAAAACAATTGTCAAAGCAAAGCACAATACAGTGAGTACTAGTAGAACAACAACAGGATGGAGCATCTTGTTAAAAAGTCCTGTAGCTGTCGGTGACCATCCAAAGAGGGTGTCCCACCATTCATGTCCACCGTCTCTCTTGACCCTTTCCAGTACATGGTGTATTTCTTCAACATCATGATGGACAGTAATCAGAGTTCTTTGTCCATTTTCTTGGGCCTCTTTCAACAATCGCTTCAATTCATCGTGTTGTAGCAACTTCCTCACTAGTGAGAGATTCATTCCGATAGGGGTAGGCAGCAAATCTCGAATCAATGTGTAATTAGATTGTAGCAATTGAAAAGACGTAACAGGAGCTGAATAACTGAAGTCACATCCAATGATGTTAGTAAAGTTACAAACACAAAGATTTGAGTTATTACTTATATCTACTGCTATGTCATCTACGAATACAAAAGTACAGGGAGACCTCATGCAAACACACCCTTTCCCAATATATACAAGCACAGTTTCTGGGGTTTCATCAGGTTGTATCTCAAAATGACAAACATTCTGGTTGGTGTCAAGACAAATGTCTTGTGCCTTGAGAGTATTACTCTCACAAATGAATCCTTGTTGATCTCGTGAAATGCATGCTTCAACATCAACAGTTTGCCATTTATTCTCGTTTTGTTGTGCCCACACTCTATGCTCTACCGGATGGAGTATAGCTCCATGGTGATTCAACCCCAGTGCGATGATTGGGTATATGGTGTATACTGAGGCATTGCGTATCGTTAAGACAAAAGCTGTGGCTTTGCTCTCAGTGGGATCATAGGTGAAATTAACCAGATACCACCAGGATTGAAATTTTCTCTCAAACTCAATTGCATTATCCCATATTACTTTTCGAATTTCAGTGGGCAAGGTGCCTTCTTCACCTTCCCTTATAATTGCGGCTGTCATAGATTGCATCCACAGTTGGGCTTGGATACAACTAAGGGCCAAGGAAACATTGTTTGGGGTTGTACCAAGTGCATTTGTGATCAGCTGATGGTCTTTTTCACCTGTTTCCTCCCACTGAGGCAATATATTCGATAAAAGCCATTGGTGATTTCCCAATGCTGATAGAGAGGACTGTAGAGGATGTTTTAATTTGTCTAGATCACTAGTAGTTGTGACTAGTTTGTTTGCAAGTATCTCAGCATCTATACTATTTAAGACTCCCAGTCCTGTTCCTAAGATACCAGTCACCTCTCTCTTCAGTCGTTGTGAGGTGTCAACAGTTCGCCGGCCTAACCATGCTGACCATCCTGCATAAGATGTACTCAGGAATGGTGAGCAGGTGGGTTTGATCGCAGAGATATTAATCTGCATTGACAATTCTACTCGTTTGAGGGAATATGTTGGGTTAAACGGTATTTGTTGTTGACCTGTGTGTTTAATGGCATAAGGGCCAATGTTAAAGGTGTAAGGAGTTAGACTAATGGAGGGCTGAGTAGCTACACCCTTGAAAGTTTGTGGGGGTGTAGGTTTTGGGTTCATTTCAACAGGTTCAGATGTATTTGAGTCAATCATAAATTCAAATAACAATTCCGTGCCCCTGTAGCCCCAAATACAATATACTATGATAGGTTTGATAAAGGTGAAGTTGTGCCAGCAATCTGAGTTTGGCTCTATAATTTTGTAACAATCAATCAGTGTTATATTTGTCCGGTTTAGTAGAGTCTACATGGATGGTTTCAATTACAGTTGGTCTATGGTGAGCAGACCCATTGATTACTCGGCAGCTAATTTGTATTTTCTTTCCTGGGACGGCTTCAAGCTTAGCCATTTGGAGTGAGTCTTTCCAACTCCATTTATCTCTGGAATATACTTCACTTTCTTGTATAACCAGAGTGGAGAGATTTAAATCCCTCATGTTTTCTAGTGTCTCAGTGCTTGCAGTGTATCGTGACAGTGCATTATCCCAAAGCTCATCATCAAGGGGCAGATTCTTAAGTCCGCTCAATAAGGTGTCATTATCGGGGGTTTCAGATAGTGGCAGTGGAACCAGACTAGTCTGTGGAGTTGAGTCAGGTTCGACTTTATCTATGCTTTGATCTATCTCATGTTTTGAAAACACCTCATTTTCATGTAGGACTACAGTGGCCAGGCTCAATTTTCCTTTTCCTGTTCCTGCCATCGCATTGTGTTTTACATAAGCTTGAGACCACGGCCATTCTGGGTCTCTTTGACTACAAACAACAGGGAGTAAAAAGATAAAACTGAATAGCATCAATTCCATCTGCCAATTCGTCATTCTAAAATTTAGGCCTCCAGATGGCCATACATAACAAAAATAATATTATTGCCAGGATCAATGTCAGGATTCCCTGGAGACACTCGAGGTTAGCGTAGGCCAATGCGTCTGTCCACGTACAGTTCTTCCGAGGTTCCTGTAAGACACAAAGGAAAAGAAAATCTGCTCGGTCTCATTTGACCGACGGGGTTAAAAAGAGGGCGAGATCCACCGGGTGCTGATCCGGTGTATCTTCCCTGAACAGTCTTTGGCTTCCCGTGCATGGGGGTTTTTGGGAGTAGCTAACACCATTGGTACTGTGCCAATTTGAGGCATTTTCACTAACACAGGTTGCCCAGGGTGAAATTGTCCCAGGTATTTTCGTGGTTCATTGGGAACTTTTGGAGTGATGATATCAGCAGATACACAGAAAGCTTTCATTTTAGGACAGCCATCTCCACTCCATCTGTTATTTAATTGATAGATGGCATCATCCAATCGCAAATGCCAACCAGGTTCATGAGTTTTTGCAAAACGCTTAACCAATCCATTGGTGCGTTCAACAATGCCATTAGCCTGAGGATAATAGGGAGTATGAAATACCCATCGAATCCCTTCTTCTTTGGCCCAATCTTGTACCACTGTAGCGGTAAAGTGTGAACCGTTATCACTTTGGATTTCCTCAGGAAGGGGAAGTGTGCTGAACCACCCTTTTAGGCCTTTCACTGTGTTGTTCCCGGTAGCTGATTTGAAGCTGGTGGCCATAGCGAGGCCAGAGATAATCTCCACTCCGACTAGGACGTATCTTTTCTCACCTGATGATCTCAAGGGCCCAATATAATCAATTTGCCATGAATGCCACAATGTTTTCTTGTCCCGAATGTGTAAAGGAGGCGCCTTACTCGGATGATCTTTATTGAGTCGTAGGCGACATTGTGAACAGGCGGTTACTACTTGTTCACACAGCTTAACCGACACAGGCCACCCCCGGGCTAGACCTTCCTGATACAGATCAGCACGGCCTGTATGGCCACGCTTAATATGTAACCATTCGAGTAAGCGTTCCCATTCCCGACCATCATCTACAATGTCAATTTGCTGCAACCGCGTGAGGCTATCTACCTGTTGGTTGAATTGAGCAGTGATCGAGTTCGAACGATCATGGCCTTTTACCCAACCAACGTGCAATGTTCTCTGTCCTCCCATTTCCAACAGTTGCTTCCAACTCTCTGTCTCCCAGATTGGGACTCTATTCACCTGCCAATCATTGGCTGCCCAGTGTCCAATCCATTCAGTGGCTCCTTTAAAAACAGCATATGAGTCAGTGTAAATGTAAGTAGCCCCACGTTGTGCAGCTAGTAGGACGGCTCTGAGTTCCCCTACTTGTGCGCTACCTTCTCCTGTTTCAATTGCTCTTTCCCCCGTTGCTACTTCCAGTGCTACGGCCTTGTATTTCCACTTATTGTTCTCACGGTGAGATGACGCATCAGTAAACCACACTCCTGTAAGATCACTGCCTTCTTTCAGAGGAGGTGCTTCTTGGATTGGAGATGGTCTGTTTGGTGGGGATTGGAACAATAGGGCACCATCTATATCCTTCTGGAGCTTGGATACTTTGATACTACCTTCAGAGATTGGCATGATATCATTAATGCCTTCTAAATAAGCATACCACTTTCGAACTGTGGGTTTCTGGGCAATGCCGGCTGGTGGTGCTGTCCCTTTACGGACCACATCTAGGAGACGAAAAGGGCCCCGAACAATCACGCTCTGTTCTCTCCTTATCTGCTCTGCTCGTTGCAATGCTCGCACCAGGGACAGTAAACCCTTCTCTAGGTCTGAATATCTGCTCTCAGTATCATTAAAGGAGTGAGAGCTAAATTCTAATGGTCTCTCCGGTCCTGCTGGTCCCTTTTGCCATAAGTTACAATGAGAACCATGTTCGCTGGACCCCCATTCTACATGGACAGGGTCAGTTGGATGTATGGGGCCAAGTTGTTGGAATAACCTTAGCTCTTTTATTAGCAATTCCAGTGCATTAGTATGTTGTTCAGTCCACTCCCAGGATTTACCTTTTTTGAGCAAACAATAAAGGGGGCGAGCAATGATGGAAAAGCCAGGGATGTGTTTACGCCAATAACTTAAAGTTCCCAGAACTTGCTGTAACTCCTTTGTGCTGGAAGGATTCTGTCCATGTTCTATTTTTTTCAGGGTATCCTGAGGGACAGAAGCAGCTCCCTTAATCCACCAGACCCCCAGGAATTTAACTTCCTGTGCAGGTCCCTGACATTTTGAGTCTGGAATTTCCAATCCCAAATCTGATAATGTTTTTCGGATGTTTTGCATCATGTCTTGTACACTTTCTTGGCTCTCTCCCCCCCTATTAAGATGTCGTCAATATATTGGTATACTGTACATCCCTGTGAAACAGGAATCTCTGATAGCGCTTTAGCTAAAGCATTATGAGCAATGGTGGGGGAATGTTTGTATCCTTGTGGAAGTCGGTTAAAGGTATATTGGACTCCTTTCCACGTGAATGCAAACTGCGCTTTGTCTTGCTCAAGGAGGGGAATCATAAAAAACATGTCTTTTACATCTAAGGCAGCCATCCAAGGATGGGCAGCTCCTTTTATCATTGTCACAATTTCCGCGATACTCGGAACCGCAGCGGTCAGGGGTGCAGTGTTGGCGTTTAACTTTCGGTAATCTACTGTGAAACGCCATTGCCCGGTTGGTTTCTTTACTGGCCACACCGGTGAATTATAAGGCGAGTGAGTCCTCTTAATGATGTTTCTTTTTTCTAAATCTGATACCACCCCGTCTGCTCCTGCAAGTGCAGCTGCAGGCAGTGGGTACTGTCGGACGTTGGTAATTTTAGAGGGAGGCAAAGGTATAGATGTTTCTAATAGGCCCAGTTTAACTGTGTCTAATCCTTTTTTGCGTCCTGCAAAACTCCACACAGTTCCATCCGGGAATTTCCACATTCGCCCACGCAGCACGTCAAATCCTAGGAGGTTAGAATGTGAGGCACCCACTAACACTTCTGCCCTAGTCATTCGCTGCTCTCCCGGCAACCAGAGGTTAATTTTTGCAGTGGGGCATGTTTTTACCACACCATCAATTCCTGTGAAGTTGACTCTGCGTCGGGTGGGATTTATACCTAGAAGTTGTGCTGTTTCGTTAGTGATTGCAGACATTTGGGCTCCAGTATCAATAATAAAATTTACCAATATCTTCCGGGGTCCAACAGGAATGATAATAACGGGTTCGGAGTCTTTATGAGAGAGCCATTGAATTGCTAGTACCTGCCGGACAGGGTGGCTCACTGCCCTCCCCGGGGATAGGAGTTTTTTGGCTGGGACTCTGTCAAATCAATCAAGTTACGTTCCGGTGCAGAAGGCACAATTTTCTCACGACTTGGGGATTCTCTGGTTAGACTTTTCTCCCCAGCCACATTATTCTTTCTAGTTAGAGATTGGACTAGTGTACGGAGGTCTCCCGTAGGGACACCGTGCAAGAATTGTCGGGGCACCCCTAATTGTAGGGCTTTACGCCACAACTCATTCCGGTCCTTATCAGGCTTAAACCTTTCCTCCGATTTAGGGTTTTTAGTGTGAGTTCGGACTTGGCGAACCTTTCGGGGGTGTTCGGAGGATTTCTCACTAGTTAGGCTGGCCCAGCCCATTCGGCGCCCATATTGATCTATTTCCTGTACATATTCATTCCAGGTGGGCATGTAGTGACGACGGCCCCGCCTATGAGCACCCCGAGCCTCTCGTATACGATCTTGAGTACGAACAAGGAACGGTTTCAGGCAATCGGGAAGACCACGGATGAGAGGGGCTAATCGATCGGGGTCGATAGGGGCTGACATTGGGGATTTCCGAAATTCCTCTCTGTCATACATGGCTTGCAGACAAGCTGCTTTCCGTACAGCCGCAAACAGATCAGAGTAGCCTGTAGCTCTAATCTCTAACGGCTCCCCCCTCTCTCGCGGATCCATACCCCCTGCCCAATAGGCTGCTCGAGCAGTTAGGGAATAATTATGATCCCCAGGCATAGTGGTTAAAAACACTCCTGGTCCCCAAGAGTCTCCTGCTTCTTCCTCACTCAGCATAATTCTGTCCCCCCCTTCAGAAGAAACTCGCCACACGTACTCAACAGCTGACTCTTCTGGTCGCCTCGAATATTTCTCCCTTATTTTTGTTAACTCGGTTGGTGTCCGTGGAACGGTACGCACAGTGGTGTGAATTTCATCATCGTCATCAACCGCAGTTTCAGTTTTAACCAGAGGACGTAAAGGAAAAACTTGGGATTTCAAAGTAAAAGTCCTTTCCTCCTCATCTTCTTCGTCATCCTCGCTATTAGACAAAAAATCTCCGGTCTGGGTTCCGGAATTTGGATAACACATTAACTTACGAATCTGTTGGACCTGGGTCGAGGGCTGCATTTTATCTAAGAGCCCAGTCACCCTTTCTAATAATATTTTAAGTTGAGCATTCTGGTTTCCTAAACATTCATTCTCACTCACAAGCTTATCGACGTGAGTTCTTAATTTTTCTCCTGTCTCCTTTTGCAAGGCTAATGATGACTTCAGCACCTCATTCTCCGATTTCAGGGTTGCATATTCTACAGCTGAAATCAGATTAGGAGCAGGGGTTTCTCTAGCTTCTTGTTGTGCACAAGATAAACAGGCGCCTAACGCAGCACAAATCACACCCTTGCCTTTCCCCGCTCTGAGCTTCTGTGAAACCCGACACTCTTCAATACGTTCCACCACTTTCTCTTCATCCTTCCAAAATTTTTGGGCCCACTCCTTCCCAGCCTGGGAAGGGGCACAATCATATTTTTGCAGCAGTTTATCCATGGCAATCCTGCCGACTACGCCAAATTCTGTTGCGTGAAACGGGGCCAAGCGGTTTTGGCAGAAGATAAACCCCCTTGCGTTCTAACACTCCTCACCGAGGTGGGAGGCTAGGTGCGGCTAGGTTTAAATTCTGAGTGATGCCCAATTCAGCACTATCAGTCCAATCGCGTTTAATATGTATTAAACTACTACGATTTGGATACACTAATAGTGGACTGCACCTTCAGTCTAGTCGTGCTCCTGAACTAGCACGGCCTCTCTGTAGTTTTGGTCGCGTTCAGTGAGAAAGCGGAACGACTAGCTACTTAAACAGTGCAGTTTATTTAAACAACAGATATACAGGTTCTTTAGGATTGCCGGTGATAAATACACTGTCTGCAAAGCACGTGCAAATAAAGATATTGCTAAGTATACAAACGCGCGACAAAATTATAAACGATACAGCCTGGCTATAAACGTAGGGTAGAGATTCTCTAGAGAAATTTCTAAGTCCCCGAGAAAGCGCTCGGTGTAATCGAAGTCTTACCCAAAGGCGTCCCTATGGGGGGGAAGAAAGGCTCAGCCCGTCGACTGATCCCGGAAATCAGCGGTGGAATTCTTCGCGATGGTGTCTTCCCTGACATCCCCTCTCTCTTGGGCTATTTTTATATTATTTTTTTATCTTCAAAGTGGAGTTTGAGTGACTTTAGTCATACATACTTTTATTATGATTAATGTATTCAAGGAGGAGTGTTCACACCTCGGGGGCGGATAGCCTCCGGGATGGAGGTGTGTTTTGGTACATTGTGGTGAGCAAAGTTCGCACAAAAGGACAGCATTTCATCAACATTTGACGAAAGGTTGGCTCGGGTAGCGTGTAGGCCGCTTATCAGTTCCGTAGTACCATCTCGTCCCCATATCTGCTATTCGTCACAAGGGAAGGCCACGGAACAAGCGTGTTCCGTTCCATCCCTCGTGTAGTTTCGCAAACAACCTCGCGCAGGGAATCACAGATGTTGCATTCTTCGTGTGCTAGCTGTGGCTGTATTCTACCTCAGAAGCCTCTTGATTTTATGACTTTCCTTAATGTGTGAACAATGCTGTATTTTTGTATTCTTGGCCAATTTAGTAATTATTCCACATAATCCACCCCGTGACTACGGTCACTCAAGCTCCACGATAATCAATACTGATGGGGAATATCACATGTCCTCTTATGGCGAGGGATATCAAGTGCAAATACTTCTTGCGGGGTGATTAAGCGAGTTAAGCGTTTCATCATAATCCAAAGTCTAACATGCAAAACAATTGTCAAAGCAAAGCACAATACAGTGAGTACTAGTAGAACAACAACAGGATGGAGCATCTTGTTAAAAAGTCCTGTAGCTGTCGGTGACCATCCAAAGAGGGTGTCCCACCATTCATGTCCACCGTCTCTCTTGACCCTTTCCAGTACATGGTGTATTTCTTCAACCTCATGATGGACAGTAATCAGAGTTCTTTGTCCATTTTCTTGGGCCTCTTTCAACAATCGCTTCAATTCATCGTGTTGTAGCAACTTCCTCACTAGTGAGAGATTCATTCCGATAGGGGTAGGCAGCAAATCTCGAATCAATGTGTAATTAGATTGTAGCAATTGAAAAGACGTAACAGGAGCTGAATAACTGAAGTCACATCCAATGATGTTAGTAAAGTTACAAACACAAAGATTTGAGTTATTACTTATATCTACTGCTATGTCATCTACGAATACAAAAGTACAGGGAGACCTCATGCAAACACACCCTTTCCCAATATATACAAGCACAGTTTCTGGGGTTTCATCAGGTTGTATCTCAAAATGACAAACATTCTGGTTGGTGTCAAGACAAATGTCTTGTGCCTTGAGAGTATTACTCTCACAAATGAATCCTTGTTGATCTCGTGAAATGCATGCTTCAACATCAACAGTTTGCCATTTATTCTCGTTTTGTTGTGCCCACGCTCTATGCTCTACCGGATGGAGTATAGCTCCATGGTGATTCAACCCCAGTGCGATGATTGGGTATATGGTGTATACTGAGGCATTGCGTATCGTTAAGACAAAAGCTGTGGCTTTGCTCTCAGTGGGATCATAGGTGAAATTAACCAGATACCACCAGGACTGAAATTTTCTCTCAAACTCAATTGCATTATCCCATATTAATTTTCGAATTTCAGTGGGCAAGGTGCCTTCTTCACCTTCCCTTATAATTGCGCCTGTCATAGATTGCATCCACAGTTGGGCTTGGATACAACTAAGGGCCAAGGAAACATTGTTTTGGGTTGTACCAAGTGCATTTGTGATCAGCTGATGGTCTTTTTCACCTGTTTCCTCCCACTGAGGCAATATATTCGATAAAAGGCATTGGTGATTTCCCAATGCTGATAGAGAGGACTGTAGAGGATGTTTTAATTTGTCTAGATCACTAGTAGTTGTGACTAGTTTGTTTGCAAGTATCTCAGCATCTGTACTATTTAAGACTCCCAGTCCTGTTCCTAAGATACCAGTCACCTCTCTCTTCAGTCGTTGTGAGGTGTCAACAGTTCGCCGGCCTAACCATGCTGACCATCCTGCATAAGATGTACTCAGGAATGGTGAGCAGGTGGGTTTGATCGCAGAGATATTAATCTGCATTGACAATTCTACTCGTTTGAGGGAATATGTTGGGTTAAACGGTATTTGTTGTTGACCTGTGTGTTTAATGGCATAAGGTCCAATGTTAAAGGTGTAAGGAGTTAGACTAATGGAGGGCTGAGTAGCTACACCCTTGAAAGTTTGTGGGGGTGTAGGTTTTGGGTTCATTTCAACAGGTTCAGATGTATTTGAGTCAATCATAAATTCAAATAACAATTCCGTGCCCCTGTAGCCCCAAATACAATATACTATGATAGGTTTGATAAAGGTGAAGTTGTGCCAGCAATCTGAGTTTGGCTCTATAATTTTGTAACAATCAATCAGTGTTATATTTGTCCGGTTTAGTAGAGTCTACATGGATGGTTTCAATTACAGTTGGTCTATGGTGAGCAGACCCATTGATTACTCGGCAGCTAATTTGTATTTTCTTTCCTGGGACGGCTTCAAGCTTAGCCATTTGGAGTGAGTCTTTCCAACTCCATTTATCTCTGGAATATACTTCACTTCCTTGTATAACCAGAGTGGAGAGATTTAAATCCCTCATGTTTTCTAGTGTCTCAGTGCTTGCAGTGTATCGTGACAGTGCATTATCCCAAAGCTCATCATCAAGGGGCAGATTCTTAAGTCCGCTCAATAAGGTGTCATTATCGGGGGTTTCAGATAGTGGCAGTGGAACCAGACTAGTCTGTGGAGTTGAGTCAGGTTCGACTTTATCTATGCTTTGATCTATCTCATGTTTTGAAAACACCTCATTTTCATGTAGGACTACAGTGGCCAGGCTCAATTTTCCTTTTCCTGTTCCTGCCATCGCATTGTGTTTTACATAAGCTTGAGACCACGGCCATTCTGGGTCTCTTTGACTACAAACAACAGGGAGTAAAAAGATAAAACTGAATAGCATCAATTCCATCTGCCAATTCGTCATTCTAAAATTTAGGCCTCCAGATGGCCATACATAACAAAAATAATATTATTGCCAGGATCAATGTCAGGATTCCCTGGAGACACTCGAGGTTAGCGTAGGCCAATGCGTCTGTCCACGTACAGTTCTTCCGAGGTTCCTGTAAGACACAAAGGAAAAGAAAATCTGCTCGGTCTCATTTGACCGACGGGGTTAAAAAGAGGGCGAGATCCACCGGGTGCTGATCCGGTGTATCTTCCCTGAACAGTCTTTGGCTTCCCGTGCATGGGGGTTTTTGGGAGTAGCTAACACCATTGGTACTGTGCCAATTTGAGGCATTTTCACTAACACAGGTTGCCCAGGGTGAAATTGTCCTAGGTATTTTCGTGGTTCATTGGGAACTTTTGGAGTGATGATATCAGCAGATACACAGAAAGCTTTCATTTTAGGACAGCCATCTCCACTCCATCTGTTATTTAATTGATAGATGGCATCATCCAATCGCAAATGCCAACCAGGTTCATGAGTTTTTGCAAAACGCTTAACCAATCCATTGGTGCGTTCAACAATGCCATTAGCCTGAGGATAATAGGGAGTATGAAATACCCATCGAATCCCTTCTTCTTTGGCCCAATCTTGTACCACTGTAGCGGTAAAGTGTGAACCGTTATCACTTTGGATTTCCTCAGGAAGGGGAAGTGTGCTGAACCACCCTTTTAGGCCTTTCACTGTGTTGTTCCCGGTAGCTGATTTGAAGCTGGTGGCCATAGCGAGGCCAGAGATAATCTCCACTCCGACTAGGACGTATCTTTTCTCACCTGATGATCTCAAGGGCCCAATATAATCAATTTGCCATGAATGCCACAATGTTTTCTTGTCCCGAATGTGTAAAGGAGGCGCCTTACTCGGATGATCTTTATTGAGTCGTAGGCGACATTGTGAACAGGCGGTTACTACTTGTTCACACAGCTTAACCGACACAGGCCACCCCCGGGCTAGACCTTCCTGATACAGATCAGCACGGCCTGTATGGCCACGCTTAATATGTAACCATTCGAGTAAGCGTTCCCATTCCCGACCATCATCTACAATGTCAATTTGCTGCAACCGCGTGAGGCTATCTACCTGTTGGTTGAATTGAGCAGTGATCGAGTTCGAACGATCATGGCCTTTTACCCAACCAACGTGCAATGTTCTCTGTCCTCCCATTTCCAACAGTTGCTTCCAACTCTCTGTCTCCCAGATTGGGACTCTATTCACCTGCCAATCATTGGCTGCCCAGTGTCCAATCCATTCAGTGGCTCCTTTAAAAACAGCATATGAGTCAGTGTAAATGTAAGTAGCCCCACGTTGTGCAGCTAGTAGGACGGCTCTGAGTTCCCCTACTTGTGCGCTACCTTCTCCTGTTTCAATTGCTCTTTCCCCCGTTGCTACTTCCAGTGCTACGGCCTTGTATTTCCACTTATTGTTCTCACGGTGAGATGACGCATCAGTAAACCACACTCCTGTAAGATCACTGCCTTCTTTCAGAGGAGGTGCTTCTTGGATTGGAGATGGTCTGTTTGGTGGGGATTGGAACAATAGGGCACCATCTATATCCTTCTGGAGCTTGGATACTTTGATACTACCTTCAGAGATTGGCATGATATCATTAATGCCTTCTAAATAAGCATACCACTTTCGAACTGTGGGTTTCTGGGCAATGCCGGCTGGTGGTGCTGTCCCTTTACGGACCACATCTAGGAGACGAAAAGGGCCCCGAACAATCACGCTCTGTTCTCTCCTTATCTGCTCTGCTCGTTGCAATGCTCGCACCAGGGACAGTAAACCCTTCTCTAGGTCTGAATATCTGCTCTCAGTATCATTAAAGGAGTGAGAGCTAAATTCTAATGGTCTCTCCGGTCCTGCTGGTCCCTTTTGCCATAAGTTACAATGAGAGCCATGTTCGCTGGACCCCCATTCTACATGGACAGGGTCAGTTGGATGTATGGGGCCAAGTTGTTGGAATAACCTTAGCTCTTTTATTAGCAATTCCAGTGCATTAGTATGTTGTTCAGTCCACTCCCAGGATTTACCTTTTTTGAGCAAACAATAAAGGGGGCGAGCAATGATGGAAAAGCCAGGGATGTGTTTACGCCAATAACTTAAAGTTCCCAGAACTTGCTGTAACTCCTTCGTGCTGGAAGGATTCTGTCCATGTTCTATTTTTTTCAGGGTATCCTGAGGGACAGAAGCAGCTCCCTTAATCCACCAGACCCCCAGGAATTTAACTTCCTGTGCAGGTCCCTGACATTTTGAGTCTGGAATTTCCAATCCCAAATCTGATAATGTTTTTCGGATGTTTTGCATCATGTCTTGTACACTTTCTTGGCTCTCTCCCCCCCTATTAAGATGTCGTCAATATATTGGTATACTGTACATCCCTGTGAAACAGGAATCTCTGATAGCGCTTTAGCTAAAGCATTATGAGCAATGGTGGGGGAATGTTTGTATCCTTGTGGAAGTCGGTTAAAGGTATATTGGACTCCTTTCCACGTGAATGCAAACTGCGCTTTGTCTTGCTCAAGGAGGGGAATCATAAAAAACATGTCTTTTACATCTAAGGCAGCCATCCAAGGATGGGCAGCTCCTTTTATCATTGTCACAATTTCCGCGATACTCGGAACCGCAGCGGTCAGGGGTGCAGCGTTGGCGTTTAACTTTCGGTAATCTACTGTGAAACGCCATTGCCCGGTTGGTTTCTTTACTGGCCACACCGGTGAATTATAAGGCGAGTGAGTCCTCTTAATGATGTTTCTTTTTTCTAAATCTGATACCACCCCGTCTGCTCCTGCAAGTGCAGCTGCAGGCAGTGGGTACTGTCGGACGTTGGTAATTTTAGAGGGAGGCAAAGGTATAGATGTTTCTAATAGGCCCAGTTTAACTGTGTCTAATCCTTTTTTGCGTCCTGCAAAACTCCACACAGTTCCATCCGGGAATTTCCACATTCGCCCACGCAGCACGTCAAATCCTAGGAGGTTAGAATGTGAGGCACCCACTAACACTTCTGCCCTAGTCATTCGCTGCTCTCCCGGCAACCAGAGGTTAATTTTTGCAGTGGGGCATGTTTTTACCACACCATCAATTCCTGTGAAGTTGACTCTGCGTCGGGTGGGATTTATACCTAGAAGTTGTGCTGTTTCGTTAGTGATTGCAGACATTTGGGCTCCAGTATCAATAATAAAATTTACCAATATCTTCCGGGGTCCAACAGGAATGATAATAACGGGTTCGGAGTCTTTATGAGAGAGCCATTGAATTGCTAGTACCTGCCGGACAGGGTGGCTCACTGCCCTCCCCGGGGATAGGAGTTTTTTGGCTGGGACTCTGTCAAATCAATCAAGTTACGTTCCGGTGCAGAAGGCACAATTTTCTCACGACTTGGGGATTCTCTGGTTAGACTTTTCTCCCCAGCCACATTATTCTTTCTAGTTAGAGATTGGACTAGTGTACGGAGGTCTCCCGTAGGGACACCGTGCAAGAATTGTCGGGGCACCCCTAATTGTAGGGCTTTACGCCACAACTCATTCCGGTCCTTATCAGGCTTAAACCTTTCCTCCGATTTAGGGTTTTTAGTGTGAGTTCGGACTTGGCGAACCTTTCGGGGGTGTTCGGAGGATTTCTCACTAGTTAGGCTGGCCCAGCCCATTCGGCGCCCATATTGATCTATTTCCTGTACATATTCATTCCAGGTGGGCATGTAGTGACGACGGCCCCGCCTATGAGCACCCCGAGCCTCTCGTATACGATCTTGAGTACGAACAAGGAACGGTTTCAGGCAATCGGGAAGACCACGGATGAGAGGGGCTAATCGATCGGGGTCGATAGGGGCTGACATTGGGGATTTCCGAAATTCCTCTCTGTCATACATGGCTTGCAGACAAGCTGCTTTCCGTACAGCCGCAAACAGATCAGAGTAGCCTGTAGCTCTAATCTCTAACGGCTCCCCCCTCTCTCGCGGATCCATACCCCCTGCCCAATAGGCTGCTCGAGCAGTTAGGGAATAATTATGATCCCCAGGCATAGTGGTTAAAAACACTCCTGGTCCCCAAGAGTCTCCTGCTTCTTCCTCACTCAGCATAATTCTGTCCCCCCCTTCAGAAGAAACTCGCCACACGTACTCAACAGCTGACTCTTCTGGTCGCCTCGAATATTTCTCCCTTATTTTTGTTAACTCGGTTGGTGTCCGTGGAACGGTACGCACAGTGGTGTGAATTTCATCATCGTCATCAACCGCAGCTTCAGTTTTAACCAGAGGACGTAAAGGAAAAACTTGGGATTTCAAAGTAAAAGTCCTTTCCTCCTCATCTTCTTCGTCATCCTCGCTATTAGACAAAAAATCTCCGGTCTGGGTTCCGGAATTTGGATAACACATTAACTTACGAATCTGTTGGACCTGGGTCGAGGGCTGCATTTTATCTAAGAGCCCAGTCACCCTTTCTAATAATATTTTAAGTTGAGCATTCTGGTTTCCTAAACATTCATTCTCACTCACAAGCTTATCGACGTGAGTTCTTAATTTTTCTCCTGTCTCCTTTTGCAAGGCTAATGATGACTTCAGCACCTCATTCTCCGATTTCAGGGTTGCATATTCTACAGCTGAAATCAGATTAGGAGCAGGGGTTTCTCTAGCTTCTTGTTGTGCACAAGATAAACAGGCGCCTAACACAGCACAAATCACACCCTTGCCTTTCCCCGCTCTGAGCTTCTGTGAAACCCGACACTCTTCAATACGTTCCACCACTTTCTCTTCATCCTTCCAAAATTTTTGGGCCCACTCCTTCCCAGCCTGGGAAGGGGCACAATCATATTTTTGCAGCAGTTTATCCATGGCAATCCTGCCGACTACGCCAAATTCTGTTGCGTGAAACGGGGCCAAGCGGTTTTGGCAGAAGATAAACCCCCTTGCGTTCTAACACTCCTCACCGAGGTGGGAGGCTAGGTGCGGCTAGGTTTAAATTCTGAGTGATGCCCAATTCAGCACTATCAGTCCAATCGCGTTTAATATGTATTAAACTACTACGATTTGGATACACTAATAGTGGACTGCACCTTCAGTCTAGTCGTGCTCCTGAACTAGCACGGCCTCTCTGTAGTTTTGGTCGCGTTCAGTGAGAAAGCGGAACGACTAGCTACTTAAACAGTGCAGTTTATTTAAACAACAGATATACAGGTTCTTTAGGATTGCCGGTGATAAATACACTGTCTGCAAAGCACGTGCAAATAAAGATATTGCTAAGTATACAAACGCGCGACAAAATTATAAACGATACAGCCTGGCTATAAACGTAGGGTAGAGATTCTCTAGAGAAATTTCTAAGTCCCCGAGAAAGCGCTCGGTGTAATCGAAGTCTTACCCAAAGGCGTCCCTATGGGGGGGAAGAAAGGCTCAGCCCGTCGACTGATCCCGGAAATCAGCGGTGGAATTCTTCGCGATGGTGTCTTCCCTGACATCCCCTCTCTCTTGGGCTATTTTTATATTATTTTTTTATCTTCAAAGTGGAGTTTGAGTGACTTTAGTCATACATACTTTTATTATGATTAATGTATTCAAGGAGGAGTGTTCACACCTCGGGGGCGGATAGCCTCCGGGATGGAGGTGTGTTTTGGTACATTGTGGTGAGCAAAGTTCGCACAAAAGGACAGCATTTCATCAACATTTGACGAAAGGTTGGCTCGGGTAGCGTGTAGGCCGCTTATCAGTTCCGTAGTACCATCTCGTCCCCATATCTGCTATTCGTCACAAGGGAAGGCCACGGAACAAGCGTGTTCCGTTCCATCCCTCGTGTAGTTTCGCAAACAACCTCGCGCAGGGAATCACAGATGTTGCATTCTTCGTGTGCTAGCTGTGGCTGTATTCTACCTCAGAAGCCTCTTGATTTTATGACTTTCCTTAATGTGTGAACAATGCTGTATTTTTGTATTCTTGGCCAATTTAGTAATTATTCCACATAATCCACCCCGTGACTACGGTCACTCAAGCTCCACGATAATCAATACTGATGGGGAATATCACATGTCCTCTTATGGCGAGGGATATCAAGTGCAAATACTTCTTGCGGGGTGATTAAGCGAGTTAAGCGTTTCATCATAATCCAAAGTCTAACATGCAAAACAATTGTCAAAGCAAAGCACAATACAGTGAGTACTAGTAGAACAACAACAGGATGGAGCATCTTGTTAAAAAGTCCTGTAGCTGTCGGTGACCATCCAAAGAGGGTGTCCCACCATTCATGTCCACCGTCTCTCTTGACCCTTTCCAGTACATGGTGTATTTCTTCAACCTCATGATGGACAGTAATCAGAGTTCTTTGTCCATTTTCTTGGGCCTCTTTCAACAATCGCTTCAATTCATCGTGTTGTAGCAACTTCCTCACTAGTGAGAGATTCATTCCGATAGGGGTAGGCAGCAAATCTCGAATCAATGTGTAATTAGATTGTAGCAATTGAAAAGACGTAACAGGAGCTGAATAACTGAAGTCACATCCAATGATGTTAGTAAAGTTACAAACACAAAGATTTGAGTTATTACTTATATCTACTGCTATGTCATCTACGAATACAAAAGTACAGGGAGACCTCATGCAAACACACCCTTTCCCAATATATACAAGCACAGTTTCTGGGGTTTCATCAGGTTGTATCTCAAAATGACAAACATTCTGGTTGGTGTCAAGACAAATGTCTTGTGCCTTGAGAGTATTACTCTCACAAATGAATCCTTGTTGATCTCGTGAAATGCATGCTTCAACATCAACAGTTTGCCATTTATTCTCGTTTTGTTGTGCCCACGCTCTATGCTCTACCGGATGGAGTATAGCTCCATGGTGATTCAACCCCAGTGCGATGATTGGGTATATGGTGTATACTGAGGCATTGCGTATCGTTAAGACAAAAGCTGTGGCTTTGCTCTCAGTGGGATCATAGGTGAAATTAACCAGATACCACCAGGACTGAAATTTTCTCTCAAACTCAATTGCATTATCCCATATTACTTTTCGAATTTCAGTGGGCAAGGTGCCTTCTTCACCTTCCCTTATAATTGCGGCTGTCATAGATTGCATCCACAGTTGGGCTTGGATACAACTAAGGGCCAAGGAAACATTGTTTTGGGTTGTACCAAGTGCATTTGTGATCAGCTGATGGTCTTTTTCACCTGTTTCCTCCCACTGAGGCAATATATTCGATAAAAGCCATTGGTGATTTCCCAATGCTGATAGAGAGGACTGTAGAGGATGTTTTAATTTGTCTAGATCACTAGTAGTTGTGACTAGTTTGTTTGCAAGTATCTCAGCATCTGTACTATTTAAGACTCCCAGTCCTGTTCCTAAGATACCAGTCACCTCTCTCTTCAGTCGTTGTGAGGTGTCAACAGTTCGCCGGCCTAACCATGCTGACCATCCTGCATAAGATGTACTCAGGAATGGTGAGCAGGTGGGTTTGATCGCAGAGATATTAATCTGCATTGACAATTCTACTCGTTTGAGGGAATATGTTGGGTTAAACGGTATTTGTTGTTGACCTGTGTGTTTAATGGCATAAGGGCCAATGTTAAAGGTGTAAGGAGTTAGACTAATGGAGGGCTGAGTAGCTACACCCTTGAAAGTTTGTGGGGGTGTAGGTTTTGGGTTCATTTCAACAGGTTCAGATGTATTTGAGTCAATCATAAATTCAAATAACAATTCCGTGCCCCTGTAGCCCCAAATACAATATACTATGATAGGTTTGATAAAGGTGAAGTTGTGCCAGCAATCTGAGTTTGGCTCTATAATTTTGTAACAATCAATCAGTGTTATATTTGTCCGGTTTAGTAGAGTCTACATGGATGGTTTCAATTACAGTTGGTCTATGGTGAGCAGACCCATTGATTACTCGGCAGCTAATTTGTATTTTCTTTCCTGGGACGGCTTCAAGCTTAGCCATTTGGAGTGAGTCTTTCCAACTCCATTTATCTCTGGAATATACTTCACTTCCTTGTATAACCAGAGTGGAGAGATTTAAATCCCTCATGTTTTCTAGTGTCTCAGTGCTTGCAGTGTATCGTGACAGTGCATTATCCCAAAGCTCATCATCAAGGGGCAGATTCTTAAGTCCGCTCAATAAGGTGTCATTATCGGGGGTTTCAGATAGTGGCAGTGGAACCAGACTAGTCTGTGGAGTTGAGTCAGGTTCGACTTTATCTATGCTTTGATCTATCTCATGTTTTGAAAACACCTCATTTTCATGTAGGACTACAGTGGCCAGGCTCAATTTTCCTTTTCCTGTTCCTGCCATCGCATTGTGTTTTACATAAGCTTGAGACCACGGCCATTCTGGGTCTCTTTGACTACAAACAACAGGGAGTAAAAAGATAAAACTGAATAGCATCAATTCCATCTGCCAATTCGTCATTCTAAAATTTAGGCCTCCAGATGGCCATACATAACAAAAATAATATTATTGCCAGGATCAATGTCAGGATTCCCTGGAGACACTCGAGGTTAGCGTAGGCCAATGCGTCTGTCCACGTACAGTTCTTCCGAGGTTCCTGTAAGACACAAAGGAAAAGAAAATCTGCTCGGTCTCATTTGACCGACGGGGTTAAAAAGAGGGCGAGATCCACCGGGTGCTGATCCGGTGTATCTTCCCTGAACAGTCTTTGGCTTCCCGTGCATGGGGGTTTTTGGGAGTAGCTAACACCATTGGTACTGTGCCAATTTGAGGCATTTTCACTAACACAGGTTGCCCAGGGTGAAATTGTCCCAGGTATTTTCGTGGTTCATTGGGAACTTTTGGAGTGATGATATCAGCAGATACACAGAAAGCTTTCATTTTAGGACAGCCATCTCCACTCCATCTGTTATTTAATTGATAGATGGCATCATCCAATGGCAAATGCCAACCAGGTTCATGAGTTTTTGCAAAACGCTTAACCAATCCATTGGTGCGTTCAACAATGCCATTAGCCTGAGGATAATAGGGAGTATGAAATACCCATCGAATCCCTTCTTCTTTGGCCCAATCTTGTACCACTGTAGCGGTAAAGTGTGAACCGTTATCACTTTGGATTTCCTCAGGAAGGGGAAGTGTGCTGAACCACCCTTTTAGGCCTTTCACTGTGTTGTTCCCGGTAGCTGATTTGAAGCTGGTGGCCATAGCGAGGCCAGAGATAATCTCCACTCCGACTAGGACGTATCTTTTCTCACCTGATGATCTCAAGGGCCCAATATAATCAATTTGCCATGAATGCCACAATGTTTTCTTGTCCCGAATGTGTAAAGGAGGCGCCTTACTCGGATGATCTTTATTGAGTCGTAGGCGACATTGTGAACAGGCGGTTACTACTTGTTCACACAGCTTAACCGACACAGGCCACCCCCGGGCTAGACCTTCCTGATACAGATCAGCACGGCCTGTATGGCCACGCTTAATATGTAACCATTCGAGTAAGCGTTCCCATTCCCGACCATCATCTACAATGTCAATTTGCTGCAACCGCGTGAGGCTATCTACCTGTTGGTTGAATTGAGCAGTGATCGAGTTCGAACGATCATGGCCTTTTACCCAACCGACGTGCAATGTTCTCTGTCCTCCCATTTCCAACAGTTGCTTCCAACTCTCTGTCTCCCAGATTGGGACTCTATTCACCTGCCAATCATTGGCTGCCCAGTGTCCAATCCATTCAGTGGCTCCTTTAAAAACAGCATATGAGTCAGTGTAAATGTAAGTAGCCCCACGTTGTGCAGCTAGTAGGACGGCTCTGAGTTCCCCTACTTGTGCGCTACCTTCTCCTGTTTCAATTGCTCTTTCCCCCGTTGCTACTTCCAGTGCTACGGCCTTGTATTTCCACTTATTGTTCTCACGGTGAGATGACGCATCAGTAAACCACACTCCTGTAAGATCACTGCCTTCTTTCAGAGGAGGTGCTTCTTGGATTGGAGATGGTCTGTTTGGTGGGGATTGGAACAATAGGGCACCATCTATATCCTTCTGGAGCTTGGATACTTTGATACTACCTTCAGAGATTGGCATGATATCATTAATGCCTTCTAAATAAGCATACCACTTTCGAACTGTGGGTTTCTGGGCAATGCCGGCTGGTGGTGCTGTCCCTTTACGGACCACATCTAGGAGACGAAAAGGGCCCCGAACAATCACGCTCTGTTCTCTCCTTATCTGCTCTGCTCGTTGCAATGCTCGCACCAGGGACAGTAAACCCTTCTCTAGGTCTGAATATCTGCTCTCAGTATCATTAAAGGAGTGAGAGCTAAATTCTAATGGTCTCTCCGGTCCTGCTGGTCCCTTTTGCCATAAGTTACAATGAGAACCATGTTCGCTGGACCCCCATTCTACATGGACAGGGTCAGTTGGATGTATGGGGCCAAGTTGTTGGAATAACCTTAGCTCTTTTATTAGCAATTCCAGTGCATTAGTATGTTGTTCAGTCCACTCCCAGGATTTACCTTTTTTGAGCAAACAATAAAGGGGGCGAGCAATGATGGAAAAGCCAGGGATGTGTTTACGCCAATAACTTAAAGTTCCCAGAACTTGCTGTAACTCCTTCGTGCTGGAAGGATTCTGTCCATGTTCTATTTTTTTCAGGGTATCCTGAGGGACAGAAGCAGCTCCCTTAATCCACCAGACCCCCAGGAATTTAACTTCCTGTGCAGGTCCCTGACATTTTGAGTCTGGAATTTCCAATCCCAAATCTGATAATGTTTTTCGGATGTTTTGCATCATGTCTTGTACACTTTCTTGGCTCTCTCCCCCCCTATTAAGATGTCGTCAATATATTGGTATACTGTACATCCCTGTGAAACAGGAATCTCTGATAGCGCTTTAGCTAAAGCATTATGAGCAATGGTGGGGGAATGTTTGTATCCTTGTGGAAGTCGGTTAAAGGTATATTGGACTCCTTTCCACGTGAATGCAAACTGCGCTTTGTCTTGCTCAAGGAGGGGAATCATAAAAAACATGTCTTTTACATCTAAGGCAGCCATCCAAGGATGGGCAGCTCCTTTTATCATTGTCACAATTTCCGCGATACTCGGAACCGCAGCGGTCAGGGGTGCAGCGTTGGCGTTTAACTTTCGGTAATCTACTGTGAAACGCCATTGCCCGGTTGGTTTCTTTACTGGCCACACCGGTGAATTATAAGGCGAGTGAGTCCTCTTAATGATGTTTCTTTTTTCTAAATCTGATACCACCCCGTCTGCTCCTGCAAGTGCAGCTGCAGGCAGTGGGTACTGTCGGACGTTGGTAATTTTAGAGGGAGGCAAAGGTATAGATGTTTCTAATAGGCCCAGTTTAACTGTGTCTAATCCTTTTTTGCGTCCTGCAAAACTCCACACAGTTCCATCCGGGAATTTCCACATTCGCCCACGCAGCACGTCAAATCCTAGGAGGTTAGAATGTGAGGCACCCACTAACACTTCTGCCCTAGTCATTCGCTGCTCTCCCGGCAACCAGAGGTTAATTTTTGCAGTGGGGCATGTTTTTACCACACCATCAATTCCTGTGAAGTTGACTCTGCGTCGGGTGGGATTTATACCTAGAAGTTGTGCTGTTTCGTTAGTGATTGCAGACATTTGGGCTCCAGTATCAATAATAAAATTTACCAATATCTTCCGGGGTCCAACAGGAATGATAATAACGGGTTCGGAGTCTTTATGAGAGAGCCATTGAATTGCTAGTACCTGCCGGACAGGGTGGCTCACTGCCCTCCCCGGGGATAGGAGTTTTTTGGCTGGGACTCTGTCAAATCAATCAAGTTACGTTCCGGTGCAGAAGGCACAATTTTCTCACGACTTGGGGATTCTCTGGTTAGACTTTTCTCCCCAGCCACATTATTCTTTCTAGTTAGAGATTGGACTAGTGTACGGAGGTCTCCCGTAGGGACACCGTGCAAGAATTGTCGGGGCACCCCTAATTGTAGGGCTTTACGCCACAACTCATTCCGGTCCTTATCAGGCTTAAACCTTTCCTCCGATTTAGGGTTTTTAGTGTGAGTTCGGACTTGGCGAACCTTTCGGGGGTGTTCGGAGGATTTCTCACTAGTTAGGCTGGCCCAGCCCATTCGGCGCCCATATTGATCTATTTCCTGTACATATTCATTCCAGGTGGGCATGTAGTGACGACGGCCCCGCCTATGAGCACCCCGAGCCTCTCGTATACGATCTTGAGTACGAACAAGGAACGGTTTCAGGCAATCGGGAAGACCACGGATGAGAGGGGCTAATCGATCGGGGTCGATAGGGGCTGACATTGGGGATTTCCGAAATTCCTCTCTGTCATACATGGCTTGCAGACAAGCTGCTTTCCGTACAGCCGCAAACAGATCAGAGTAGCCTGTAGCTCTAATCTCTAACGGCTCCCCCCTCTCTCGCGGATCCATACCCCCTGCCCAATAGGCTGCTCGAGCAGTTAGGGAATAATTATGATCCCCAGGCATAGTGGTTAAAAACACTCCTGGTCCCCAAGAGTCTCCTGCTTCTTCCTCACTCAGCATAATTCTGTCCCCCCCTTCAGAAGAAACTCGCCACACGTACTCAACAGCTGACTCTTCTGGTCGCCTCGAATATTTCTCCCTTATTTTTGTTAACTCGGTTGGTGTCCGTGGAACGGTACGCACAGTGGTGTGAATTTCATCATCGTCATCAACCGCAGCTTCAGTTTTAACCAGAGGACGTAAAGGAAAAACTTGGGATTTCAAAGTAAAAGTCCTTTCCTCCTCATCTTCTTCGTCATCCTCACTGTTAGACAAAAAATCTCCGGTCTGGGTTCCGGAATTTGGATAACACATTAACTTACGAATCTGTTGGACCTGGGTCGAGGGCTGCATTTTATCTAAGAGCCCAGTCACCCTTTCTAATAATATTTTAAGTTGAGCATTCTGGTTTCCTAAACATTCATTCTCACTCACAAGCTTATCGACGTGAGTTCTTAATTTTTCTCCTGTCTCCTTTTGCAAGGCTAATGATGACTTCAGCACCTCATTCTCCGATTTCAGGGTTGCATATTCTACAGCTGAAATCAGATTAGGAGCAGGGGTTTCTCTAGCTTCTTGTTGTGCACAAGATAAACAGGCGCCTAACGCAGCACAAATCACACCCTTGCCTTTCCCCGCTCTGAGCTTCTGTGAAACCCGACACTCTTCAATACGTTCCACCACTTTCTCTTCATCCTTCCAAAATTTTTGGGCCCACTCCTTCCCAGCCTGGGAAGGGGCACAATCATATTTTTGCAGCAGTTTATCCATGGCAATCCTGCCGACTACGCCAAATTCTGTTGCGTGAAACGGGGCCAAGCGGTTTTGGCAGAAGATAAACCCCCTTGCGTTCTAACACTCCTCACCGAGGTGGGAGGCTAGGTGCGGCTAGGTTTAAATTCTGAGTGATGCCCAATTCAGCACTATCAGTCCAATCGCGTTTAATATGTATTAAACTACTACGATTTGGATACACTAATAGTGGACTGCACCTTCAGTCTAGTCGTGCTCCTGAACTAGCACGGCCTCTCTGTAGTTTTGGTCGCGTTCAGTGAGAAAGCGGAACGACTAGCTACTTAAACAGTGCAGTTTATTTAAACAACAGATATACAGGTTCTTTAGGATTGCCGGTGATAAATACACTGTCTGCAAAGCACGTGCAAATAAAGATATTGCTAAGTATACAAACGCGCGACAAAATTATAAACGATACAGCCTGGCTATAAACGTAGGGTAGAGATTCTCTAGAGAAATTTCTAAGTCCCCGAGAAAGCGCTCGGTGTAATCGAAGTCTTACCCAAAGGCGTCCCTATGGGGGGGAAGAAAGGCTCAGCCCGTCGACTGATCCCGGAAATCAGCGGTGGAATTCTTCGCGATGGTGTCTTCCCTGACATCCCCTCTCTCTTGGGCTATTTTTATATTATTTTTTTATCTTCAAAGTGGAGTTTGAGTGACTTTAGTCATACATACTTTTATTATGATTAATGTATTCAAGGAGGAGTGTTCACACCTCGGGGGCGGATAGCCTCCGGGATGGAGGTGTGTTTTGGTACATTGTGGTGAGCAAAGTTCGCACAAAAGGACAGCATTTCATCAACATTTGACGAAAGGTTGGCTCGGGTAGCGTGTAGGCCGCTTATCAGTTCCGTAGTACCATCTCGTCCCCATATCTGCTATTCGTCACAAGGGAAGGCCACGGAACAAGCGTGTTCCGTTCCATCCCTCGTGTAGTTTCGCAAACAACCTCGCGCAGGGAATCACAGATGTTGCATTCTTCGTGTGCTAGCTGTGGCTGTATTCTACCTCAGAAGCCTCTTGATTTTATGACTTTCCTTAATGTGTGAACAATGCTGTATTTTTGTATTCTTGGCCAATTTAGTAATTATTCCACATAATCCACCCCGTGACTACGGTCACTCAAGCTCCACGATAATCAATACTGATGGGGAATATCACATGTCCTCTTATGGCGAGGGATATCAAGTGCAAATACTTCTTGCGGGGTGATTAAGCGAGTTAAGCGTTTCATCATAATCCAAAGTCTAACATGCAAAACAATTGTCAAAGCAAAGCACAATACAGTGAGTACTAGTAGAACAACAACAGGATGGAGCATCTTGTTAAAAAGTCCTGTAGCTGTCAGTGACCATCCAAAGAGGGTGTCCCACCATTCATGTCCACCGTCTCTCTTGACCCTTTCCAGTACATGGTGTATTTCTTCAACATCATGATGGACAGTAATCAGAGTTCTTTGTCCATTTTCTTGGGCCTCTTTCAACAATCGCTTCAATTCATCGTGTTGTAGCAACTTCCTCACTAGTGAGAGATTCATTCCGATAGGGGTAGGCAGCAAATCTCGAATCAATGTGTAATTAGATTGTAGCAATTGAAAAGACGTAACAGGAGCTGAATAACTGAAGTCACATCCAATGATGTTAGTAAAGTTACAAACACAAAGATTTGAGTTATTACTTATATCTACTGCTATGTCATCTACGAATACAAAAGTACAGGGAGACCTCATGCAAACACACCCTTTCCCAATATATACAAGCACAGTTTCTGGGGTTTCATCAGGTTGTATCTCAAAATGACAAACATTCTGGTTGGTGTCAAGACAAATGTCTTGTGCCTTGAGAGTATTACTCTCACAAATGAATCCTTGTTGATCTCGTGAAATGCATGCTTCAACATCAACAGTTTGCCATTTATTCTCGTTTTGTTGTGCCCACGCTCTATGCTCTACCGGATGGAGTATAGCTCCATGGTGATTCAACCCCAGTGCGATGATTGGGTATATGGTGTATACTGAGGCATTGCGTATCGTTAAGACAAAAGCTGTGGCTTTGCTCTCAGTGGGATCATAGGTGAAATTAACCAGATACCACCAGGACTGAAATTTTCTCTCAAACTCAATTGCATTATCCCATATTACTTTTCGAATTTCAGTGGGCAAGGTGCCTTCTTCACCTTCCCTTATAATTGCGGCTGTCATAGATTGCATCCACAGTTGGGCTTGGATACAACTAAGGGCCAAGGAAACATTGTTTGGGGTTGTACCAAGTGCATTTGTGATCAGCTGATGGTCTTTTTCACCTGTTTCCTCCCACTGAGGCAATATATTCGATAAAAGCCATTGGTGATTTCCCAATGCTGATAGAGAGGACTGTAGAGGATGTTTTAATTTGTCTAGATCACTAGTAGTTGTGACTAGTTTGTTTGCAAGTATCTCAGCATCTGTACTATTTAAGACTCCCAGTCCTGTTCCTAAGATACCAGTCACCTCTCTCTTCAGTCGTTGTGAGGTGTCAACAGTTCGCCGGCCTAACCATGCTGACCATCCTGCATAAGATGTACTCAGGAATGGTGAGCAGGTGGGTTTGATCGCAGAGATATTAATCTGCATTGACAATTCTACTCGTTTGAGGGAATATGTTGGGTTAAACGGTATTTGTTGTTGACCTGTGTGTTTAATGGCATAAGGGCCAATGTTAAAGGTGTAAGGAGTTAGACTAATGGAGGGCTGAGTAGCTACACCCTTGAAAGTTTGTGGGGGTGTAGGTTTTGGGTTCATTTCAACAGGTTCAGATGTATTTGAGTCAATCATAAATTCAAATAACAATTCCGTGCCCCTGTAGCCCCAAATACAATATACTATGATAGGTTTGATAAAGGTGAAGTTGTGCCAGCAATCTGAGTTTGGCTCTATAATTTTGTAACAATCAATCAGTGTTATGTTTGTCCGGTTTAGTAGAGTCTACATGGATGGTTTCAATTACAGTTGGTCTATGGTGAGCAGACCCATTGATTACTCGGCAGCTAATTTGTATTTTCTTTCCTGGGACGGCTTCAAGCTTAGCCATTTGGAGTGAGTCTTTCCAACTCCATTTATCTCTGGAATATACTTCACTTCCTTGTATGACCAGAGTGGAGAGATTTAAATCCCTCATGTTTTCTAGTGTCTCAGTGCTTGCAGTGTATCGTGACAGTGCATTATCCCAAAGCTCATCATCAAGGGGCAGATTCTTAAGTCCGCTCAATAAGGTGTCATTATCGGGGGTTTCAGATAGTGGCAGTGGAACCAGACTAGTCTGTGGAGTTGAGTCAGGTTCGACTTTATCTATGCTTTGATCTATCTCATGTTTTGAAAACACCTCATTTTCATGTAGGACTACAGTGGCCAGGCTCAATTTTCCTTTTCCTGTTCCTGCCATCGCATTGTGTTTTACATAAGCTTGAGACCACGGCCATTCTGGGTCTCTTTGACTACAAACAACAGGGAGTAAAAAGATAAAACTGAATAGCATCAATTCCATCTGCCAATTCGTCATTCTAAAATTTAGGCCTCCAGATGGCCATACATAACAAAAATAATGTTATTGCCAGGATCAATGTCAGGATTCCCTGGAGACACTCGAGGTTAGCGTAGGCCAATGCGTCTGTCCACGTACAGTTCTTCCGAGGTTCCTGTAAGACACAAAGGAAAAGAAAATCTGCTCGGTCTCATTTGACCGACGGGGTTAAAAAGAGGGCGAGATCCACCGGGTGCTGATCCGGTGTATCTTCCCTGAACAGTCTTTGGCTTCCCGTGCATGGGGGTTTTTGGGAGTAGCTAACACCATTGGTACTGTGCCAATTTGAGGCATTTTCACTAACACAGGTTGCCCAGGGTGAAATTGTCCCAGGTATTTTCGTGGTTCATTGGGAACTTTTGGAGTGATGATATCAGCAGATACACAGAAAGCTTTCATTTTAGGACAGCCATCTCCACTCCATCTGTTATTTAATTGATAGATGGCATCATCCAATCGCAAATGCCAACCAGGTTCATGAGTTTTTGCAAAACGCTTAACCAATCCATTGGTGCGTTCAACAATGCCATTAGCCTGAGGATAATAGGGAGTATGAAATACCCATCGAATCCCTTCTTCTTTGGCCCAATCTTGTACCACTGTAGCGGTAAAGTGTGAACCGTTATCACTTTGGATTTCCTCAGGAAGGGGAAGTGTGCTGAACCACCCTTTTAGGCCTTTCACTGTGTTGTTCCCGGTAGCTGATTTGAAGCTGGTGGCCATAGCGAGGCCAGAGATAATCTCCACTCCGACTAGGACGTATCTTTTCTCACCTGATGATCTCAAGGGCCCAATATAATCAATTTGCCATGAATGCCACAATGTTTTCTTGTCCCGAATGTGTAAAGGAGGCGCCTTACTCGGATGATCTTTATTGAGTCGTAGGCGACATTGTGAACAGGCGGTTACTACTTGTTCACACAGCTTAACCGACACAGGCCACCCCCGGGCTAGACCTTCCTGATACAGATCAGCACGGCCTGTATGGCCACGCTTAATATGTAACCATTCGAGTAAGCGTTCCCATTCCCGACCATCATCTACAATGTCAATTTGCTGCAACCGCGTGAGGCTATCTACCTGTTGGTTGAATTGAGCAGTGATCGAGTTCGAACGATCATGGCCTTTTACCCAACCAACGTGCAATGTTCTCTGTCCTCCCATTTCCAACAGTTGCTTCCAACTCTCTGTCTCCCAGATTGGGACTCTATTCACCTGCCAATCATTGGCTGCCCAGTGTCCAATCCATTCAGTGGCTCCTTTAAAAACAGCATATGAGTCAGTGTAAATGTAAGTAGCCCCACGTTGTGCAGCTAGTAGGACGGCTCTGAGTTCCCCTACTTGTGCGCTACCTTCTCCTGTTTCAATTGCTCTTTCCCCTGTTGCTACTTCCAGTGCTACGGCCTTGTATTTCCACTTATTGTTCTCACGGTGAGATGACGCATCAGTAAACCACACTCCTGTAAGATCACTGCCTTCTTTCAGAGGAGGTGCTTCTTGGATTGGAGATGGTCTGTTTGGTGGGGATTGGAACAATAGGGCACCATCTATATCCTTCTGGAGCTTGGATACTTTGATACTACCTTCAGAGATTGGCATGATATCATTAATGCCTTCTAAATAAGCATACCACTTTCGAACTGTGGGTTTCTGGGCAATGCCGGCTGGTGGTGCTGTCCCTTTACGGACCACATCTAGGAGACGAAAAGGGCCCCGAACAATCACGCTCTGTTCTCTCCTTATCTGCTCTGCTCGTTGCAATGCTCGCACCAGGGACAGTAAACCCTTCTCTAGGTCTGAATATCTGCTCTCAGTATCATTAAAGGAGTGAGAGCTAAATTCTAATGGTCTCTCCGGTCCTGCTGGTCCCTTTTGCCATAAGTTACAATGAGAACCATGTTCGCTGGACCCCCATTCTACATGGACAGGGTCAGTTGGATGTATGGGGCCAAGTTGTTGGAATAACCTTAGCTCTTTTATTAGCAATTCTAGTGCATTAGTATGTTGTTCAGTCCACTCCCAGGATTTACCTTTTTTGAGCAAACAATAAAGGGGGCGAGCAATGATGGAAAAGCCAGGGATGTGTTTACGCCAATAACTTAAAGTTCCCAGAACTTGCTGTAACTCCTTCGTGCTGGAAGGATTCTGTCCATGTTCTATTTTTTTCAGGGTATCCTGAGGGACAGAAGCAGCTCCCTTAATCCACCAGACCCCCAGGAATTTAACTTCCTGTGCAGGTCCCTGACATTTTGAGTCTGGAATTTCCAATCCCAAATCTGATAATGTTTTTCGGATGTTTTGCATCATGTCTTGTACACTTTCTTGGCTCTCTCCCCCCCTATTAAGATGTCGTCAATATATTGGTATACTGTACATCCCTGTGAAACAGGAATCTCTGATAGCGCTTTAGCTAAAGCATTATGAGCAATGGTGGGGGAATGTTTGTATCCTTGTGGAAGTCGGTTAAAGGTATATTGGACTCCTTTCCACGTGAATGCAAACTGCGCTTTGTCTTGCTCAAGGAGGGGAATCATAAAAAACATGTCTTTTACATCTAAGGCAGCCATCCAAGGATGGGCAGCTCCTTTTATCATTGTCACAATTTCCGCGATACTCGGAACCGCAGCGGTCAGGGGTGCAGCGTTGGCGTTTAACTTTCGGTAATCTACTGTGAAACGCCATTGCCCGGTTGGTTTCTTTACTGGCCACACCGGTGAATTATAAGGCGAGTGAGTCCTCTTAATGATGTTTCTTTTTTCTAAATCTGATACCACCCCGTCTGCTCCTGCAAGTGCAGCTGCAGGCAGTGGGTACTGTCGGACGTTGGTAATTTTAGAGGGAGGCAAAGGTATAGATGTTTCTAATAGGCCCAGTTTAACTGCGTCTAATCCTTTTTTGCGTCCTGCAAAACTCCACGCAGTTCCATCCGGGAATTTCCACATTCGCCCACGCAGCACGTCAAATCCTAGGAGGTTAGAATGTGAGGCACCCACTAACACTTCTGCCCTAGTCATTCGCTGCTCTCCCGGCAACCAGAGGTTAATTTTTGCAGTGGGGCATGTTTTTACCACACCATCAATTCCTGTGAAGTTGACTCTGCGTCGGGTGGGATTTATACCTAGAAGTTGTGCTGTTTCGTTAGTGATTGCAGACATTTGGGCTCCAGTATCAATAATAAAATTTACCAATATCTTCCGGGGTCCAACAGGAATGATAATAACGGGTTCGGAGTCTTTATGAGAGAGCCATTGAATTGCTAGTACCTGCCGGACAGGGTGGCTCACTGCCCTCCCCGGGGATAGGAGTTTTTTGGCTGGGACTCTGTCAAATCAATCAAGTTACGTTCCGGTGCAGAAGGCACAATTTTCTCACGACTTGGGGATTCTCTGGTTAGACTTTTCTCCCCAGCCACATTATTCTTTCTAGTTAGAGATTGGACTAGTGTACGGAGGTCTCCCGTAGGGACACCGTGCAAGAATTGTCGGGGCACCCCTAATTGTAGGGCTTTACGCCACAACTCATTCCGGTCCTTATCAGGCTTAAACCTTTCCTCCGATTTAGGGTTTTTAGTGTGAGTTCGGACTTGGCGAACCTTTCGGGGGTGTTCGGAGGATTTCTCACTAGTTAGGCTGGCCCAGCCCATTCGGCGCCCATATTGATCTATTTCCTGTACATATTCATTCCAGGTGGGCATGTAGTGACGACGGCCCCGCCTATGAGCACCCCGAGCCTCTCGTATACGATCTTGAGTACGAACAAGGAACGGTTTCAGGCAATCGGGAAGACCACGGATGAGAGGGGCTAATCGATCGGGGTCGATAGGGGCTGACATTGGGGATTTCCGAAATTCCTCTCTGTCATACATGGCTTGCAGACAAGCTGCTTTCCGTACAGCCGCAAACAGATCAGAGTAGCCTGTAGCTCTAATCTCTAACGGCTCCCCCCTCTCTCGCGGATCCATACCCCCTGCCCAATAGGCTGCTCGAGCAGTTAGGGAATAATTATGATCCCCAGGCATAGTGGTTAAAAACACTCCTGGTCCCCAAGAGTCTCCTGCTTCTTCCTCACTCAGCATAATTCTGTCCCCCCCTTCAGAAGAAACTCGCCACACGTACTCAACAGCTGACTCTTCTGGTCGCCTCGAATATTTCTCCCTTATTTTTGTTAACTCGGTTGGTGTCCGTGGAACGGTACGCACAGTGGTGTGAATTTCATCATCGTCATCAACCGCAGCTTCAGTTTTAACCAGAGGACGTAAAGGAAAAACTTGGGATTTCAAAGTAAAAGTCCTTTCCTCCTCATCTTCTTCGTCATCCTCGCTATTAGACAAAAAATCTCCGGTCTGGGTTCCGGAATTTGGATAACACATTAACTTACGAATCTGTTGGACCTGGGTCGAGGGCTGCATTTTATCTAAGAGCCCAGTCACCCTTTCTAATAATATTTTAAGTTGAGCATTCTGGTTTCCTAAACATTCATTCTCACTCACAAGCTTATCGACGTGAGTTCTTAATTTTTCTCCTGTCTCCTTTTGCAAGGCTAATGATGACTTCAGCACCTCATTCTCCGATTTCAGGGTTGCATATTCTACAGCTGAAATCAGATTAGGAGCAGGGGTTTCTCTAGCTTCTTGTTGTGCACAAGATAAACAGGCGCCTAACGCAGCACAAATCACACCCTTGCCTTTCCCCGCTCTGAGCTTCTGTGAAACCCGACACTCTTCAATACGTTCCACCACTTTCTCTTCATCCTTCCAAAATTTTTGGGCCCACTCCTTCCCAGCCTGGGAAGGGGCACAATCATATTTTTGCAGCAGTTTATCCATGGCAATCCTGCCGACTACGCCAAATTCTGTTGCGTGAAACGGGGCCAAGCGGTTTTGGCAGAAGATAAACCCCCTTGCGTTCTAACACTCCTCACCGAGGTGGGAGGCTAGGTGCGGCTAGGTTTAAATTCTGAGTGATGCCCAATTCAGCACTATCAGTCCAATCGCGTTTAATATGTATTAAACTACTACGATTTGGATACACTAATAGTGGACTGCACCTTCAGTCTAGTCGTGCTCCTGAACTAGCACGGCCTCTCTGTAGTTTTGGTCGCGTTCAGTGAGAAAGCGGAACGACTAGCTACTTAAACAGTGCAGTTTATTTAAACAACAGATATACAGGTTCTTTAGGATTGCCGGTGATCAATACACTGTCTGCAAAGCACGTGCAAATAAAGATATTGCTAAGTATACAAACGCGCGACAAAATTATAAACGATACAGCCTGGCTATAAACGTAGGGTAGAGATTCTCTAGAGAAATTTCTAAGTCCCCGAGAAAGCGCTCGGTGTAATCGAAGTCTTACCCAAAGGCGTCCCTATGGGGGGGAAGAAAGGCTCAGCCCGTCGACTGATCCCGGAAATCAGCGGTGGAATTCTTCGCGATGGTGTCTTCCCTGACATCCCCTCTCTCTTGGGCTATTTTTATATTATTTTTTTATCTTCAAAGTGGAGTTTGAGTGACTTTAGTCATACATACTTTTATTATGATTAATGTATTCAAGGAGGAGTGTTCACACCTCGGGGGCGGATAGCCTCCGGGATGGAGGTGTGTTTTGGTACATTGTGGTGAGCAAAGTTCGCACAAAAGGACAGCATTTCATCAACATTTGACGAAAGGTTGGCTCGGGTAGCGTGTAGGCCGCTTATCAGTTCCGTAGTACCATCTCGTCCCCATATCTGCTATTCGTCACAAGGGAAGGCCACGGAACAAGCGTGTTCCGTTCCATCCCTCGTGTAGTTTCGCAAACAACCTCGCGCAGGGAATCACAGATGTTGCATTCTTCGTGTGCTAGCTGTGGCTGTATTCTACCTCAGAAGCCTCTTGATTTTATGACTTTCCTTAATGTGTGAACAATGCTGTATTTTTGTATTCTTGGCCAATTTAGTAATTATTCCACATAATCCACCCCGTGACTACAGTCACTCAAGCTCCACGATAATCAATACTGATGGGGAATATCACATGTCCTCTTATGGCGAGGGATATCAAGTGCAAATACTTCTTGTGGGGTGATTAAGCGAGTTAAGCGTTTCATCATAATCCAAAGTCTAACATGCAAAACAATTGTCAAAGCAAAGCACAATACAGTGAGTACTAGTAGAACAACAACAGGATGGAGCATCTTGTTAAAAAGTCCTGTAGCTGTCGGTGACCATCCAAAGAGGGTGTCCCACCATTCATGTCCACCGTCTCTCTTGACCCTTTCCAGTACATGGTGTATTTCTTCAACATCATGATGGACAGTAATCAGAGTTCTTTGTCCATTTTCTTGGGCCTCTTTCAACAATCGCTTCAATTCATCGTGTTGTAGCAACTTCCTCACTAGTGAGAGATTCATTCCGATAGGGGTAGGCAGCAAATCTCGAATCAATGTGTAATTAGATTGTAGCAATTGAAAAGACGTAACAGGAGCTGAATAACTGAAGTCACATCCAATGATGTTAGTAAAGTTACAAACACAAAGATTTGAGTTATTACTTATATCTACTGCTATGTCATCTACGAATACAAAAGTACAGGGAGACCTCATGCAAACACACCCTTTCCCAATATATGCAAGCACAGTTTCTGGGGTTTCATCAGGTTGTATCTCAAAATGACAAACATTCTGGTTGGTGTCAAGACAAATGTCTTGTGCCTTGAGAGTATTACTCTCACAAATGAATCCTTGTTGATCTCGTGAAATGCATGCTTCAACATCAACAGTTTGCCATTTATTCTCGTTTTGTTGTGCCCACACTCTATGCTCTACCGGATGGAGTATAGCTCCATGGTGATTCAACCCCAGTGCGATGATTGGGTATATGGTGTATACTGAGGCATTGCGTATCGTTAAGACAAAAGCTGTGGCTTTGCTCTCAGTGGGATCATAGGTGAAATTAACCAGATACCACCAGGACTGAAATTTTCTCTCAAACTCAATTGCATTATCCCATATTACTTTTCGAATTTCAGTGGGCAAGGTGCCTTCTTCACCTTCCCTTATAATTGCGGCTGTCATAGATTGCATCCACAGTTGGGCTTGGATACAACTAAGGGCCAAGGAAACATTGTTTTGGGTTGTACCAAGTGCATTTGTGATCAGCTGATGGTCTTTTTCACCTGTTTCCTCCCACTGAGGCAATATATTCGATAAAAGCCATTGGTGATTTCCCAATGCTGATAGAGAGGACTGTAGAGGATGTTTTAATTTGTCTAGATCACTAGTAGTTGTGACTAGTTTGTTTGCAAGTATCTCAGCATCTGTACTATTTAAGACTCCCAGTCCTGTTCCTAAGATACCAGTCACCTCTCTCTTCAGTCGTTGTGAGGTGTCAACAGTTCGCCGGCCTAACCATGCTGACCATCCTGCATAAGATGTACTCAGGAATGGTGAGCAGGTGGGTTTGATCGCAGAGATATTAATCTGCATTGACAATTCTACTCGTTTGAGGGAATATGTTGGGTTAAACGGTATTTGTTGTTGACCTGTGTGTTTAATGGCATAAGGGCCAATGTTAAAGGTGTAAGGAGTTAGACTAATGGAGGGCTGAGTAGCTACACCCTTGAAAGTTTGTGGGGGTGTAGGTTTTGGGTTCATTTCAACAGGTTCAGATGTATTTGAGTCAATCATAAATTCAAATAACAATTCCGTGCCCCTGTAGCCCCAAATACAATATACTATGATAGGTTTGATAAAGGTGAAGTTGTGCCAGCAATCTGAGTTTGGCTCTATAATTTTGTAACAATCAATCAGTGTTATATTTGTCCGGTTTAGTAGAGTCTACATGGATGGTTTCAATTACAGTTGGTCTATGGTGAGCAGACCCATTGATTACTCGGCAGCTAATTTGTATTTTCTTTCCTGGGACGGCTTCAAGCTTAGCCATTTGGAGTGAGTCTTTCCAACTCCATTTATCTCTGGAATATACTTCACTTCCTTGTATAACCAGAGTGGAGAGATTTAAATCCCTCATGTTTTCTAGTGTCTCAGTGCTTGCAGTGTATCGTGACAGTGCATTATCCCAAAGCTCATCATCAAGGGGCAGATTCTTAAGTCCGCTCAATAAGGTGTCATTATCGGGGGTTTCAGATAGTGGCAGTGGAACCAGACTAGTCTGTGGAGTTGAGTCAGGTTCGACTTTATCTATGCTTTGATCTATCTCATGTTTTGAAAACACCTCATTTTCATGTAGGACTACAGTGGCCAGGCTCAATTTTCCTTTTCCTGTTCCTGCCATCGCATTGTGTTTTACATAAGCTTGAGACCACGGCCATTCTGGGTCTCTTTGACTACAAACAACAGGGAGTAAAAAGATAAAACTGAATAGCATCAATTCCATCTGCCAATTCGTCATTCTAAAATTTAGGCCTCCAGATGGCCATACATAACAAAAATAATATTATTGCCAGGATCAATGTCAGGATTCCCTGGAGACACTCGAGGTTAGCGTAGGCCAATGCGTCTGTCCACGTACAGTTCTTCCGAGGTTCCTGTAAGACACAAAGGAAAAGAAAATCTGCTCGGTCTCATTTGACCGACGGGGTTAAAAAGAGGGCGAGATCCACCGGGTGCTGATCCGGTGTATCTTCCCTGAACAGTCTTTGGCTTCCCGTGCATGGGGGTTTTTGGGAGTAGCTAACACCATTGGTACTGTGCCAATTTGAGGCATTTTCACTAACACAGGTTGCCCAGGGTGAAATTGTCCTAGGTATTTTCGTGGTTCATTGGGAACTTTTGGAGTGATGATATCAGCAGATACACAGAAAGCTTTCATTTTAGGACAGCCATCTCCACTCCATCTGTTATTTAATTGATAGATGGCATCATCCAATGGCAAATGCCAACCAGGTTCATGAGTTTTTGCAAAACGCTTAACCAATCCATTGGTGCGTTCAACAATGCCATTAGCCTGAGGATAATAGGGAGTATGAAATACCCATCGAATCCCTTCTTCTTTGGCCCAATCTTGTACCACTGTAGCGGTAAAGTGTGAACCGTTATCACTTTGGATTTCCTCAGGAAGGGGAAGTGTGCTGAACCACCCTTTTAGGCCTTTCACTGTGTTGTTCCCGGTAGCTGATTTGAAGCTGGTGGCCATAGCGAGGCCAGAGATAATCTCCACTCCGACTAGGACGTATCTTTTCTCACCTGATGATCTCAAGGGCCCAATATAATCAATTTGCCATGAATGCCACAATGTTTTCTTGTCCCGAATGTGTAAAGGAGGCGCCTTACTCGGATGATCTTTATTGAGTCGTAGGCGACATTGTGAACAGGCGGTTACTACTTGTTCACACAGCTTAACCGACACAGGCCACCCCCGGGCTAGACCTTCCTGATACAGATCAGCACGGCCTGTATGGCCACGCTTAATATGTAACCATTCGAGTAAGCGTTCCCATTCCCGACCATCATCTACAATGTCAATTTGCTGCAACCGCGTGAGGCTATCTACCTGTTGGTTGAATTGAGCAGTGATCGAGTTCGAACGATCATGGCCTTTTACCCAACCAATGTGCAATGTTCTCTGTCCTCCCATTTCCAACAGTTGCTTCCAACTCTCTGTCTCCCAGATTGGGACTCTATTCACCTGCCAATCATTGGCTGCCCAGTGTCCAATCCATTCAGTGGCTCCTTTAAAAACAGCATATGAGTCAGTGTAAATGTAAGTAGCCCCACGTTGTGCAGCTAGTAGGACGGCTCTGAGTTCCCCTACTTGTGCGCTACCTTCTCCTGTTTCAATTGCTCTTTCCCCCGTTGCTACTTCCAGTGCTACGGCCTTGTATTTCCACTTATTGTTCTCACGGTGAGATGACGCATCAGTAAACCACACTCCTGTAAGATCACTGCCTTCTTTCAGAGGAGGTGCTTCTTGGATTGGAGATGGTCTGTTTGGTGGGGATTGGAACAATAGGGCACCATCTATATCCTTCTGGAGCTTGGATACTTTGATACTACCTTCAGAGATTGGCATGATATCATTAATGCCTTCTAAATAAGCATACCACTTTCGAACTGTGGGTTTCTGGGCAATGCCGGCTGGTGGTGCTGTCCCTTTACGGACCACATCTAGGAGACGAAAAGGGCCCCGAACAATCACGCTCTGTTCTCTCCTTATCTGCTCTGCTCGTTGCAATGCTCGCACCAGGGACAGTAAACCCTTCTCTAGGTCTGAATATCTGCTCTCAGTATCATTAAAGGAGTGAGAGCTAAATTCTAATGGTCTCTCCGGTCCTGCTGGTCCCTTTTGCCATAAGTTACAATGAGAACCATGTTCGCTGAACCCCCATTCTACATGGACAGGGTCAGTTGGATGTATGGGGCCAAGTTGTTGGAATAACCTTAGCTCTTTTATTAGCAATTCCAGTGCATTAGTATGTTGTTCAGTCCACTCCCAGGATTTACCTTTTTTGAGCAAACAATAAAGGGGGCGAGCAATGATGGAAAAGCCAGGGATGTGTTTACGCCAATAACTTAAAGTTCCCAGAACTTGCTGTAACTCCTTCGTGCTGGAAGGATTCTGTCCATGTTCTATTTTTTTCAGGGTATCCTGAGGGACAGAAGCAGCTCCCTTAATCCACCAGACCCCCAGGAATTTAACTTCCTGTGCAGGTCCCTGACATTTTGAGTCTGGAATTTCCAATCCCAAATCTGATAATGTTTTTCGGATGTTTTGCATCATGTCTTGTACACTTTCTTGGCTCTCTCCCCCCCTATTAAGATGTCGTCAATATATTGGTATACTGTACATCCCTGTGAAACAGGAATCTCTGATAGCGCTTTAGCTAAAGCATTATGAGCAATGGTGGGGGAATGTTTGTATCCTTGTGGAAGTCGGTTAAAGGTATATTGGACTCCTTTCCACGTGAATGCAAACTGCGCTTTGTCTTGCTCAAGGAGGGGAATCATAAAAAACATGTCTTTTACATCTAAGGCAGCCATCCAAGGATGGGCAGCTCCTTTTATCATTGTCACAATTTCCGCGATACTCGGAACCGCAGCGGTCAGGGGTGCAGCGTTGGCGTTTAACTTTCGGTAATCTACTGTGAAACGCCATTGCCCGGTTGGTTTCTTTACTGGCCACACCGGTGAATTATAAGGCGAGTGAGTCCTCTTAATGATGTTTCTTTTTTCTAAATCTGATACCACCCCGTCTGCTCCTGCAAGTGCAGCTGCAGGCAGTGGGTACTGTCGGACGTTGGTAATTTTAGAGGGAGGCAAAGGTATAGATGTTTCTAATAGGCCCAGTTTAACTGCGTCTAATCCTTTTTTGCGTCCTGCAAAACTCCACGCAGTTCCATCCGGGAATTTCCACATTCGCCCACGCAGCACGTCAAATCCTAGGAGGTTAGAATGTGAGGCACCCACTAACACTTCTGCCCTAGTCATTCGCTGCTCTCCCGGCAACCAGAGGTTAATTTTTGCAGTGGGGCATGTTTTTACCACACCATCAATTCCTGTGAAGTTGACTCTGCGTCGGGTGGGATTTATACCTAGAAGTTGTGCTGTTTCGTTAGTGATTGCAGACATTTGGGCTCCAGTATCAATAATAAAATTTACCAATATCTTCCGGGGTCCAACAGGAATGATAATAACGGGTTCGGAGTCTTTATGAGAGAGCCATTGAATTGCTAGTACCTGCCGGACAGGGTGGCTCACTGCCCTCCCCGGGGATAGGAGTTTTTTGGCTGGGACTCTGTCAAATCAATCAAGTTACGTTCCGGTGCAGAAGGCACAATTTTCTCACGACTTGGGGATTCTCTGGTTAGACTTTTCTCCCCAGCCACATTATTCTTTCTAGTTAGAGATTGGACTAGTGTACGGAGGTCTCCCGTAGGGACACCGTGCAAGAATTGTCGGGGCACCCCTAATTGTAGGGCTTTACGCCACAACTCATTCCGGTCCTTATCAGGCTTAAACCTTTCCTCCGATTTAGGGTTTTTAGTGTGAGTTCGGACTTGGCGAACCTTTCGGGGGTGTTCGGAGGATTTCTCACTAGTTAGGCTGGCCCAGCCCATTCGGCGCCCATATTGATCTATTTCCTGTACATATTCATTCCAGGTGGGCATGTAGTGACGACGGCCCCGCCTATGAGCACCCCGAGCCTCTCGTATACGATCTTGAGTACGAACAAGGAACGGTTTCAGGCAATCGGGAAGACCACGGATGAGAGGGGCTAATCGATCGGGGTCGATAGGGGCTGACATTGGGGATTTCCGAAATTCCTCTCTGTCATACATGGCTTGCAGACAAGCTGCTTTCCGTACAGCCGCAAACAGATCAGAGTAGCCTGTAGCTCTAATCTCTAACGGCTCCCCCCTCTCTCGCGGATCCATACCCCCTGCCCAATAGGCTGCTCGAGCAGTTAGGGAATAATTATGATCCCCAGGCATAGTGGTTAAAAACACTCCTGGTCCCCAAGAGTCTCCTGCTTCTTCCTCACTCAGCATAATTCTGTCCCCCCCTTCAGAAGAAACTCGCCACACGTACTCAACAGCTGACTCTTCTGGTCGCCTCGAATATTTCTCCCTTATTTTTGTTAACTCGGTTGGTGTCCGTGGAACGGTACGCACAGTGGTGTGAATTTCATCATCGTCATCAACCGCAGCTTCAGTTTTAACCAGAGGACGTAAAGGAAAAACTTGGGATTTCAAAGTAAAAGTCCTTTCCTCCTCATCTTCTTCGTCATCCTCACTATTAGACAAAAAATCTCCGGTCTGGGTTCCGGAATTTGGATAACACATTAACTTACGAATCTGTTGGACCTGGGTCGAGGGCTGCATTTTATCTAAGAGCCCAGTCACCCTTTCTAATAATATTTTAAGTTGAGCATTCTGGTTTCCTAAACATTCATTCTCACTCACAAGCTTATCGACGTGAGTTCTTAATTTTTCTCCTGTCTCCTTTTGCAAGGCTAATGATGACTTCAGCACCTCATTCTCCGATTTCAGGGTTGCATATTCTACAGCTGAAATCAGATTAGGAGCAGGGGTTTCTCTAGCTTCTTGTTGTGCACAAGATAAACAGGCGCCTAACACAGCACAAATCACACCCTTGCCTTTCCCCGCTCTGAGCTTCTGTGAAACCCGACACTCTTCAATACGTTCCACCACTTTCTCTTCATCCTTCCAAAATTTTTGGGCCCACTCCTTCCCAGCCTGGGAAGGGGCACAATCATATTTTTGCAGCAGTTTATCCATGGCAATCCTGCCGACTACGCCAAATTCTGTTGCGTGAAACGGGGCCAAGCGGTTTTGGCAGAAGATGAACCCCCTTGCGTTCTAACACTCCTCACCGAGGTGGGAGGCTAGGTGCGGCTAGGTTTAAATTCTGAGTGATGCCCAATTCAGCACTATCAGTCCAATCGCGTTTAATATGTATTAAACTACTACGATTTGGATACACTAATAGTGGACTGCACCTTCAGTCTAGTCGTGCTCCTGAACTAGCACGGCCTCTCTGTAGTTTTGGTCGCGTTCAGTGAGAAAGCGGAACGACTAGCTACTTAAACAGTGCAGTTTATTTAAACAACAGATATACAGGTTCTTTAGGATTGCCGGTGATAAATACACTGTCTGCAAAGCACGTGCAAATAAAGATATTGCTAAGTATACAAACGCGCGACAAAATTATAAACGATACAGCCTGGCTATAAACGTAGGGTAGAGATTCTCTAGAGAAATTTCTAAGTCCCCGAGAAAGCGCTCGGTGTAATCGAAGTCTTACCCAAAGGCGTCCCTATGGGGGGGAAGAAAGGCTCAGCCCGTCGACTGATCCCGGAAATCAGCGGTGGAATACTTCGCGATGGTGTCTTCCCTGACATCCCCTCTCTCTTGGGCTATTTTTATATTATTTTTTTATCTTCAAAGTGGAGTTTGAGTGACTTTAGTCATACATACTTTTATTATGATTAATGTATTCAAGGAGGAGTGTTCACACCTCGGGGGCGGATAGCCTCCGGGATGGAGGTGTGTTTTGGTACATTGTGGTGAGCAAAGTTCGCACAAAAGGACAGCATTTCATCAACATTTGACGAAATGTTGGCTCGGGTAGCGTGTAGGCCGCTTATCAGTTCCGTAGTACCATCTCGTCCCCATATCTGCTATTCGTCACAAGGGAAGGCCACGGAACAAGCGTGTTCCGTTCCATCCCTCGTGTAGTTTCGCAAACAACCTCGCGCAGGGAATCACAGATGTTGCATTCTTCGTGTGCTAGCTGTGGCTGTATTCTACCTCAGAAGCCTCTTGATTTTATGACTTTCCTTAATGTGTGAACAATGCTGTATTTTTGTATTCTTGGCCAATTTAGTAATTATTCCACATAATCCACCCCGTGACTACAGTCACTCAAGCTCCACGATAATCAATACTGATGGGGAATATCACATGTCCTCTTATGGCGAGGGATATCAAGTGCAAATACTTCTTGTGGGGTGATTAAGCGAGTTAAGCGTTTCATCATAATCCAAAGTCTAACATGCAAAACAATTGTCAAAGCAAAGCACAATACAGTGAGTACTAGTAGAACAACAACAGGATGGAGCATCTTGTTAAAAAGTCCTGTAGCTGTCGGTGACCATCCAAAGAGGGTGTCCCACCATTCATGTCCACCGTCTCTCTTGACCCTTTCCAGTACATGGTGTATTTCTTCAACATCATGATGGACAGTAATCAGAGTTCTTTGTCCATTTTCTTGGGCCTCTTTCAACAATCGCTTCAATTCATCGTGTTGTAGCAACTTCCTCACTAGTGAGAGATTCATTCCGATAGGGGTAGGCAGCAAATCTCGAATCAATGTGTAATTAGATTGTAGCAATTGAAAAGACGTAACAGGAGCTGAATAACTGAAGTCACATCCAATGATGTTAGTAAAGTTACAAACACAAAGATTTGAGTTATTACTTATATCTACTGCTATGTCATCTACGAATACAAAAGTACAGGGAGACCTCATGCAAACACACCCTTTCCCAATATATACAAGCACAGTTTCTGGGGTTTCATCAGGTTGTATCTCAAAATGACAAACATTCTGGTTGGTGTCAAGACAAATGTCTTGTGCCTTGAGAGTATTACTCTCACAAATGAATCCTTGTTGATCTCGTGAAATGCATGCTTCAACATCAACAGTTTGCCATTTATTCTCGTTTTGTTGTGCCCACACTCTATGCTCTACCGGATGGAGTATAGCTCCATGGTGATTCAACCCCAGTGCGATGATTGGGTATATGGTGTATACTGAGGCATTGCGTATCGTTAAGACAAAAGCTGTGGCTTTGCTCTCAGTGGGATCATAGGTGAAATTAACCAGATACCACCAGGATTGAAATTTTCTCTCAAACTCAATTGCATTATCCCATATTACTTTTCGAATTTCAGTGGGCAAGGTGCCTTCTTCACCTTCCCTTATAATTGCGGCTGTCATAGATTGCATCCACAGTTGGGCTTGGATACAACTAAGGGCCAAGGAAACATTGTTTGGGGTTGTACCAAGTGCATTTGTGATCAGCTGATGGTCTTTTTCACCTGTTTCCTCCCACTGAGGCAATATATTCGATAAAAGCCATTGGTGATTTCCCAATGCTGATAGAGAGGACTGTAGAGGATGTTTTAATTTGTCTAGATCACTAGTAGTTGTGACTAGTTTGTTTGCAAGTATCTCAGCATCTATACTATTTAAGACTCCCAGTCCTGTTCCTAAGATACCAGTCACCTCTCTCTTCAGTCGTTGTGAGGTGTCAACAGTTCGCCGGCCTAACCATGCTGACCATCCTGCATAAGATGTACTCAGGAATGGTGAGCAGGTGGGTTTGATCGCAGAGATATTAATCTGCGTTGACAATTCTACTCGTTTGAGGGAATATGTTGGGTTAAACGGTATTTGTTGTTGACCTGTGTGTTTAATGGCATAAGGGCCAATGTTAAAGGTGTAAGGAGTTAGACTAATGGAGGGCTGAGTAGCTACACCCTTGAAAGTTTGTGGGGGTGTAGGTTTTGGGTTCATTTCAACAGGTTCAGATGTATTTGAGTCAATCATAAATTCAAATAACAATTCCGTGCCCCTGTAGCCCCAAATACAATATACTATGATAGGTTTGATAAAGGTGAAGTTGTGCCAGCAATCTGAGTTTGGCTCTATAATTTTGTAACAATCAATCAGTGTTATATTTGTCCGGTTTAGTAGAGTCTACATGGATGGTTTCAATTACAGTTGGTCTATGGTGAGCAGACCCATTGATTACTCGGCAGCTAATTTGTATTTTCTTTCCTGGGACGGCTTCAAGCTTAGCCATTTGGAGTGAGTCTTTCCAACTCCATTTATCTCTGGAATATACTTCACTTCCTTGTATAACCAGAGTGGAGAGATTTAAATCCCTCATGTTTTCTAGTGTCTCAGTGCTTGCAGTGTATCGTGACAGTGCATTATCCCAAAGCTCATCATCAAGGGGCAGATTCTTAAGTCCGCTCAATAAGGTGTCATTATCGGGGGTTTCAGATAGTGGCAGTGGAACCAGACTAGTCTGTGGAGTTGAGTCAGGTTCGACTTTATCTATGCTTTGATCTATCTCATGTTTTGAAAACACCTCATTTTCATGTAGGACTACAGTGGCCAGGCTCAATTTTCCTTTTCCTGTTCCTGCCATCGCATTGTGTTTTACATAAGCTTGAGACCACGGCCATTCTGGGTCTCTTTGACTACAAACAACAGGGAGTAAAAAGATAAAACTGAATAGCATCAATTCCATCTGCCAATTCGTCATTCTAAAATTTAGGCCTCCAGATGGCCATACATAACAAAAATAATATTATTGCCAGGATCAATGTCAGGATTCCCTGGAGACACTCGAGGTTAGCGTAGGCCAATGCGTCTGTCCACGTACAGTTCTTCCGAGGTTCCTGTAAGACACAAAGGAAAAGAAAATCTGCTCGGTCTCATTTGACCGACGGGGTTAAAAAGAGGGCGAGATCCACCGGGTGCTGATCCGGTGTATCTTCCCTGAACAGTCTTTGGCTTCCCGTGCATGGGGGTTTTTGGGAGTAGCTAACACCATTGGTACTGTGCCAATTTGAGGCATTTTCACTAACACAGGTTGCCCAGGGTGAAATTGTCCCAGGTATTTTCGTGGTTCATTGGGAACTTTTGGAGTGATGATATCAGCAGATACACAGAAAGCTTTCATTTTAGGACAGCCATCTCCACTCCATCTGTTATTTAATTGATAGATGGCATCATCCAATGGCAAATGCCAACCAGGTTCATGAGTTTTTGCAAAACGCTTAACCAATCCATTGGTGCGTTCAACAATGCCATTAGCCTGAGGATAATAGGGAGTATGAAATACCCATCGAATCCCTTCTTCTTTGGCCCAATCTTGTACCACTGTAGCGGTAAAGTGTGAACCGTTATCACTTTGGATTTCCTCAGGAAGGGGAAGTGTGCTGAACCACCCTTTTAGGCCTTTCACTGTGTTGTTCCCGGTAGCTGATTTGAAGCTGGTGGCCATAGCGAGGCCAGAGATAATCTCCACTCCGACTAGGACGTATCTTTTCTCACCTGATGATCTCAAGGGCCCAATATAATCAATTTGCCATGAATGCCACAATGTTTTCTTGTCCCGAATGTGTAAAGGAGGCGCCTTACTCGGATGATCTTTATTGAGTCGTAGGCGACATTGTGAACAGGCGGTTACTACTTGTTCACACAGCTTAACCGACACAGGCCACCCCCGGGCTAGACCTTCCTGATACAGATCAGCACGGCCTGTATGGCCACGCTTAATATGTAACCATTCGAGTAAGCGTTCCCATTCCCGACCATCATCTACAATGTCAATTTGCTGCAACCGCGTGAGGCTATCTACCTGTTGGTTGAATTGAGCAGTGATCGAGTTCGAACGATCATGGCCTTTTACCCAACCAACGTGCAATGTTCTCTGTCCTCCCATTTCCAACAGTTGCTTCCAACTCTCTGTCTCCCAGATTGGGACTCTATTCACCTGCCAATCATTGGCTGCCCAGTGTCCAATCCATTCAGTGGCTCCTTTAAAAACAGCATATGAGTCAGTGTAAATGTAAGTAGCCCCACGTTGTGCAGCTAGTAGGACGGCTCTGAGTTCCCCTACTTGTGCGCTACCTTCTCCTGTTTCAATTGCTCTTTCCCCCGTTGCTACTTCCAGTGCTACGGCCTTGTATTTCCACTTATTGTTCTCACGGTGAGATGACGCATCAGTAAACCACACTCCTGTAAGATCACTGCCTTCTTTCAGAGGAGGTGCTTCTTGGATTGGAGATGGTCTGTTTGGTGGGGATTGGAACAATAGGGCACCATCTATATCCTTCTGGAGCTTGGATACTTTGATACTACCTTCAGAGATTGGCATGATATCATTAATGCCTTCTAAATAAGCATACCACTTTCGAACTGTGGGTTTCTGGGCAATGCCGGCTGGTGGTGCTGTCCCTTTACGGACCACATCTAGGAGACGAAAAGGGCCCCGAACAATCACGCTCTGTTCTCTCCTTATCTGCTCTGCTCGTTGCAATGCTCGCACCAGGGACAGTAAACCCTTCTCTAGGTCTGAATATCTGCTCTCAGTATCATTAAAGGAGTGAGAGCTAAATTCTAATGGTCTCTCCGGTCCTGCTGGTCCCTTTTGCCATAAGTTACAATGAGAACCATGTTCGCTGAACCCCCATTCTACATGGACAGGGTCAGTTGGATGTATGGGGCCAAGTTGTTGGAATAACCTTAGCTCTTTTATTAGCAATTCCAGTGCATTAGTATGTTGTTCAGTCCACTCCCAGGATTTACCTTTTTTGAGCAAACAATAAAGGGGGCGAGCAATGATGGAAAAGCCAGGGATGTGTTTACGCCAATAACTTAAAGTTCCCAGAACTTGCTGTAACTCCTTCGTGCTGGAAGGATTCTGTCCATGTTCTATTTTTTTCAGGGTATCCTGAGGGACAGAAGCAGCTCCCTTAATCCACCAGACCCCCAGGAATTTAACTTCCTGTGCAGGTCCCTGACATTTTGAGTCTGGAATTTCCAATCCCAAATCTGATAATGTTTTTCGGATGTTTTGCATCATGTCTTGTACACTTTCTTGGCTCTCTCCCCCCCTATTAAGATGTCGTCAATATATTGGTATACTGTACATCCCTGTGAAACAGGAATCTCTGATAGCGCTTTAGCTAAAGCATTATGAGCAATGGTGGGGGAATGTTTGTATCCTTGTGGAAGTCGGTTAAAGGTATATTGGACTCCTTTCCACGTGAATGCAAACTGCGCTTTGTCTTGCTCAAGGAGGGGAATCATAAAAACATGTCTTTTACATCTAAGGCAGCCATCCAAGGATGGGCAGCTCCTTTTATCATTGTCACAATTTCCGCGATACTCGGAACCGCAGCGGTCAGGGGGTGCAGTGTTGGCGTTTAACTTTCGGTAATCTACTGTGAAACGCCATTGCCCGGTTGGTTTCTTTACTGGCCACACCGGTGAATTATAAGGCGAGTGAGTCCTCTGAATGATGTTTCTTTTTTCTAAATCTGATACCACCCCGTCTGCTCCTGCAAGTGCAGCTGCAGGCAGTGGGTACTGTCGGACGTTGGTAATTTTAGAGGGAGGCAAAGGTATAGATGTTTCTAATAGGCCCAGTTTAACTGCGTCTAATCCTTTTTTGCGTCCTGCAAAACTCCACGCAGTTCCATCCGGGAATTTCCACATTCGCCCACGCAGCACGTCAAATCCTAGGAGGTTAGAATGTGAGGCACCCACTAACACTTCTGCCCTAGTCATTCGCTGCTCTCCCGGCAACCAGAGGTTAATTTTTGCAGTGGGGCATGTTTTTACCACACCATCAATTCCTGTGAAGTTGACTCTGCGTCGGGTGGGATTTATACCTAGAAGTTGTGCTGTTTCGTTAGTGATTGCAGACATTTGGGCTCCAGTATCAATAATAAAATTTACCAATATCTTCCGGGGTCCAACAGGAATGATAATAACGGGTTCGGAGTCTTTATGAGAGAGCCATTGATTGCTAGTACCTGCCGGACAGGGTGGCTCACTGCCCTCCCCGGGGATAGGAGTTTTTTGGCTGGGACTCTGTCAAATCAATCAAGTTACGTTCCGGTGCAGAAGGCACAATTTTCTCACGACTTGGGGATTCTCTGGTTAGACTTTTCTCCCCAGCCACATTATTCTTTCTAGTTAGAGATTGGACTAGTGTACGGAGGTCTCCCGTAGGGACACCGTGCAAGAATTGTCGGGGCACCCCTAATTGTAGGGCTTTACGCCACAACTCATTCCGGTCCTTATCAGGCTTAAACCTTTCCTCCGATTTAGGGTTTTTAGTGTGAGTTCGGTTGGCGAACCTTTCGGGGGTGTTCGGAGGATTTCTCACTAGTTAGGCTGGCCCAGCCCATTCGGCGCCCATATTGATCTATTTCCTGTACATATTCATTCCAGGTGGGCATGTAGTGACGACGGCCCCGCCTATGAGCACCCCGAGCCTCTCGTATACGATCTTGAGTACGAACAAGGAACGGTTTCAGGCAATCGGGAAGACCACGGATGAGAGGGGCTAATCGATCGGGGTCGATAGGGGCTGACATTGGGGATTTCCGAAATTCCTCTCTGTCATACATGGCTTGCAGACAAGCTGCTTTCCGTACAGCCGCAAACAGATCAGAGTAGCCTGTAGCTCTAATCTCTAACGGCTCCCCCCTCTCTCGCGGATCCATACCCCCTGCCCAATAGGCTGCTCGAGCAGTTAGGGAATAATTATGATCCCCAGGCATAGTGGTTAAAACACTCCTGGTCCCCAAGAGTCTCCTGCTTCTTCCTCACTCAGCATAATTCTGTCCCCCCCTTCAGAAGAAACTCGCCACACGTACTCAACAGCTGACTCTTCTGGTCGCCTCGAATATTTCTCCCTTATTTTTGTTAACTCGGTTGGTGTCCGTGGAACGGTACGCACAGTGGTGTGAATTTCATCATCGTCATCAACCGCAGCTTCAGTTTTAACCAGAGGACGTAAAGGAAAAACTTGGGATTTCAAAGTAAAAGTCCTTTCCTCCTCATCTTCTTCGTCATCCTCACTATTAGACAAAAAATCTCCGGTCTGGGTTCCGGAATTTGGATAACACATTAACTTACGAATCTGTTGGACCTGGGTCGAGGGCTGCATTTTATCTAAGAGCCCAGTCACCCTTTCTAATAATATTTTAAGTTGAGCATTCTGGTTTCCTAAACATTCATTCTCACTCACAAGCTTATCGACGTGAGTTCTTAATTTTTCTCCTGTCTCCTTTTGCAAGGCTAATGATGACTTCAGCACCTCATTCTCCGATTTCAGGGTTGCATATTCTACAGCTGAAATCAGATTAGGAGCAGGGTTTCTCTAGCTTCTTGTTGTGCACAAGATAAACAGGCGCCTAACACAGCACAAATCACACCCTTGCCTTTCCCCGCTCTGAGCTTCTGTGAAACCCGACACTCTTCAATACGTTCCACCACTTTCTCTTCATCCTTCCAAAATTTTTGGGCCCACTCCTTCCCAGCCTGGAAGGGGCACAATCATATTTTTGCAGCAGTTTATCCATGGCAATCCTGCCGACTACGCCAAATTCTGTTGCGTGAAACGGGGCCAAGCGGTTTTGGCAGAAGATAAACCCCCTTGCGTTCTAACACTCCTCACCGAGGTGGGAGGCTAGGTGCGGCTAGGTTTAAATTCTGAGTGATGCCCAATTCAGCACTATCAGTCCAATCGCGTTTAATATGTATTAAACTACTACGATTTGGATACACTAATAGTGGACTGCACCTTCAGTCTAGTCGTGCTCCTGAACTAGCACGGCCTCTCTGTAGTTTTGGTCGCGTTCAGTGAGAAAGCGGAACGACTAGCTACTTAAACAGTGCAGTTTATTTAAACAACAGATATACAGGTTCTTTAGGATTGCCGGTGATAAATACACTGTCTGCAAAGCACGTGCAAATAAAGATATTGCTAAGTATACAAACGCGCGACAAAATTATAAACGATACAGCCTGGCTATAAACGTAGGGTAGAGATTCTCTAGAGAAATTTCTAAGTCCCCGAGAAAGCGCTCGGTGTAATCGAAGTCTTACCCAAAGGCGTCCCTATGGGGGGGAAGAAAGGCTCAGCCCGTCGACTGATCCCGGAAATCAGCGGTGGAATTCTTCGCGATGGTGTCTTCCCTGACATCCCCTCTCTCTTGGGCTATTTTTATATTATTTTTTTATCTTCAAAGTGGAGTTTGAGTGACTTTAGTCATACATACTTTTATTATGATTAATGTATTCAAGGAGGAGTGTTCACACCTCGGGGGCGGATAGCCTCCGGGATGGAGGTGTGTTTTGGTACATTGTGGTGAGCAAAGTTCGCACAAAAGGACAGCATTTCATCAACATTTGACGAAAGGTTGGCTCGGGTAGCGTGTAGGCCGCTTATCAGTTCCGTAGTACCATCTCGTCCCCATATCTGCTATTCGTCACAAGGGAAGGCCACGGAACAAGCGTGTTCCGTTCCATCCCTCGTGTAGTTTCGCAAACAACCTCGCGCAGGGAATCACAGATGTTGCATTCTTCGTGTGCTAGCTGTGGCTGTATTCTACCTCAGAAGCCTCTTGATTTTATGACTTTCCTTAATGTGTGAACAATGCTGTATTTTTGTATTCTTGGCCAATTTAGTAATTATTCCACATAATCCACCCCGTGACTACAGTCACTCAAGCTCCACGATAATCAATACTGATGGGGAATATCACATGTCCTCTTATGGCGAGGGATATCAAGTGCAAATACTTCTTGCGGGGTGATTAAGCGAGTTAAGCGTTTCATCATAATCCAAAGTCTAACATGCAAAACAATTGTCAAAGCAAAGCACAATACAGTGAGTACTAGTAGAACAACAACAGGATGGAGCATCTTGTTAAAAAGTCCTGTAGCTGTCGGTGACCATCCAAAGAGGGTGTCCCACCATTCATGTCCACCGTCTCTCTTGACCCTTTCCAGTACATGGTGTATTTCTTCAACATCATGATGGACAGTAATCAGAGTTCTTTGTCCATTTTCTTGGGCCTCTTTCAACAATCGCTTCAATTCATCGTGTTGTAGCAACTTCCTCACTAGTGAGAGATTCATTCCGATAGGGGTAGGCAGCAAATCTCGAATCAATGTGTAATTAGATTGTAGCAATTGAAAAGACGTAACAGGAGCTGAATAACTGAAGTCACATCCAATGATGTTAGTAAAGTTTACAAACACAAAGATTTTGAGTTATTACTTATATCTACTGCTATGTCATCTACGAATACAAAAGTACAGGGAGACCTCATGCAAACACACCCTTTCCCAATATATACAAGCACAGTTTCTGGGGTTTCATCAGGTTGTATCTCAAAATGACAAACATTCTGGTTGGTGTCAAGACAAATGTCTTGTGCCTTGAGAGTATTACTCTCACAAATGAATCCTTGTTGATCTCGTGAAATGCATGCTTCAACATCAACAGTTTGCCATTTATTCTCGTTTTGTTGTGCCCACACTCTATGCTCTACCGGATGGAGTATAGCTCCATGGTGATTCAACCCCAGTGCGATGATTGGGTATATGGTGTATACTGAGGCATTGCGTATCGTTAAGACAAAAGCTGTGGCTTTGCTCTCAGTGGGATCATAGGTGAAATTAACCAGATACCACCAGGACTGAAATTTTCTCTCAAACTCAATTGCATTATCCCATATTACTTTTCGAATTTCAGTGGGCAAGGTGCCTTCTTCACCTTCCCTTATAATTGCGGCTGTCATAGATTGCATCCACAGTTGGGCTTGGATACAACTAAGGGCCAAGGAAACATTGTTTGGGGTTGTACCAAGTGCATTTGTGATCAGCTGATGGTCTTTTTCACCTGTTTCCTCCCACTGAGGCAATATATTCGATAAAAGCCATTGGTGATTTCCCAATGCTGATAGAGAGGACTGTAGAGGATGTTTTAATTTGTCTAGATCACTAGTAGTTGTGACTAGTTTGTTTGCAAGTATCTCAGCATCTGTACTATTTAAGACTCCCAGTCCTGTTCCTAAGATACCAGTCACCTCTCTCTTCAGTCGTTGTGAGGTGTCAACAGTTCGCCGGCCTAACCATGCTGACCATCCTGCATAAGATGTACTCAGGAATGGTGAGCAGGTGGGTTTGATCGCAGAGATATTAATCTGCATTGACAATTCTACTCGTTTGAGGGAATATGTTGGGTTAAACGGTATTTGTTGTTGACCTGTGTGTTTAATGGCATAAGGGCCAATGTTAAAGGTGTAAGGAGTTAGACTAATGGAGGGCTGAGTAGCTACACCCTTGAAAGTTTGTGGGGGTGTAGGTTTTGGGTTCATTTCAACAGGTTCAGATGTATTTGAGTCAATCATAAATTCAAATAACAATTCCGTGCCCCTGTAGCCCCAAATACAATATACTATGATAGGTTTGATAAAGGTGAAGTTGTGCCAGCAATCTGAGTTTGGCTCTATAATTTTGTAACAATCAATCAGTGTTATATTTGTCCGGTTTAGTAGAGTCTACATGGATGGTTTCAATTACAGTTGGTCTATGGTGAGCAGACCCATTGATTACTCGGCAGCTAATTTGTATTTTCTTTCCTGGGACGGCTTCAAGCTTAGCCATTTGGAGTGAGTCTTTCCAACTCCATTTATCTCTGGAATATACTTCACTTCCTTGTATAACCAGAGTGGAGAGATTTAAATCCCTCATGTTTTCTAGTGTCTCAGTGCTTGCAGTGTATCGTGACAGTGCATTATCCCAAAGCTCATCAACAAGGGGCAGATTCTTAAGTCCGCTCAATAAGGTGTCATTATCGGGGGTTTCAGATAGTGGCAGTGGAACCAGACTAGTCTGTGGAGTTGAGTCAGGTTCGACTTTATCTATGCTTTGATCTATCTCATGTTTTGAAAACACCTCATTTTCATGTAGGACTACAGTGGCCAGGCTCAATTTTCCTTTTCCTGTTCCTGCCATCGCATTGTGTTTTACATAAGCTTGAGACCACGGCCATTCTGGGTCTCTTTGACTACAAACAACAGGGAGTAAAAAGATAAAACTGAATAGCATCAATTCCATCTGCCAATTCGTCATTCTAAAATTTAGGCCTCCAGATGGCCATACATAACAAAAATAATATTATTGCCAGGATCAATGTCAGGATTCCCTGGAGACACTCGAGGTTAGCGTAGGCCAATGCGTCTGTCCACGTACAGTCTTCCGAGGTTCCTGTAAGACACAAAGGAAAAGAAAATCTGCTCGGTCTCATTTGACCGACGGGTTAAAAAGAGGGCGAGATCCACCGGGTGCTGATCCGGTGTATCTTCCCTGAACAGTCTTTGGCTTCCCGTGCATGGGGGTTTTTGGGAGTAGCTAACACCATTGGTACTGTGCCCAATTTGAGGCATTTTCACTAACACAGGTTGCCCAGGGTGAAATTGTCCCAGGTATTTTCGTGGTTCATTGGGAACTTTTGGAGTGATGATATCAGCAGATACACAGAAAGCTTTCATTTTTAGGACAGCCATCTCCACTCCATCTGTTATTAATTGATAGATGGCATCATCCACTCGCAAATGCCAACCAGGTTCATGAGTTTTTGCAAAACGCTTAACCAATCCATTGGTGCGTTCAACAATGCCATTAGCCTGAGGATAATAGGGAGTATGAAATACCCATCGAATCCCTTCTTCTTTGGCCCAATCTTGTACCACTGTAGCGGTAAAGTGTGAACCGTTATCACTTTGGATTTCCTCAGGAAGGGGAAGTGTGCTGAACCACCCTTTTAGGCCTTTCACTGTGTTGTTCCCGGTAGCTGATTTGAAGCTGGTGGCCATAGCGAGGCCAGAGATAATCTCCACTCCGACTAGGACGTATCTTTTCTCACCTGATGATCTCAAGGGCCCAATATAATCAATTTGCCATGAATGCCACAATGTTTTCTTGTCCCGAATGTGTAAAGGAGGCGCCTTACTCGGGATGATCTTTATTGAGTCGTAGGCGACATTGTGAACAGGCGGTTACTACTTGTTCACACAGCTTAACCGACACAGGCCACCCCCGGGCTAGACCTTCCTGATACAGATCAGCACGGCCTGTATGGCCACGCTTAATATGTAACCATTCGAGTAAGCGTTCCCATTCCGACCATCATCTACAATGTCAATTTGCTGCAACCGCGTGAGGCTATCTACCTGTTGGTTGAATTGAGCAGTGATCGAGTTCGAACGATCATGGCCTTTTACCCAACCGATGTGCAATGTTCTCTGTCCTCCCATTTCCAACAGTTGCTTCCAACTCTCTGTCTCCCAGATTGGGACTCTATTCACCTGCCAATCATTGGCTGCCCAGTGTCCAATCCATTCAGTGGCTCTTTAAAACAGCATATGAGTCAGTGTAAATGTAAGTAGCCCCACGTTGTGCAGCTAGTAGGACGGCTCTGAGTTCCCTACTTGTGCGCTACCTTCTCCTGTTTCAATTGCTCTTTCCCCGTTGCTACTTCCAGTGCTACGGCCTTGTATTCCACTTATTGTTCTCACGGTGAGATGACGCATCAGTAAACCACACTCCTGTAAGATCACTGCCTTCTTTCAGAGGAGGTGCTTCTTGGATTGGAGATGGTCTGTTTGGTGGGGATTGGAACAATAGGGCACCATCTATATCCTTCTGGAGCTTGGATACTTTGATACTACCTTCAGAGATTGGCATGAATATCATTTAATGCCTTCTAAATAAGCATACCACTTTCGAACTGTGGGTTTCTGGGCAATGCCGGCTGGTGGTGCTGTCCCTTTACGGACCACATCTAGGAGACGAAAAGGGCCCCGAACAATCACGCTCTGTTCTCTCCTTATCTGCTCTGCTCGTTGCAATGCTCGCACCAGGGACAGTAAACCCTTCTCTAGGTCTGAATATCTGCTCTCAGTATCATTAAAGGAGTGAGAGCTAAATTCTAATGGTCTCTCCGGTCCTGCTGGTCCCTTTTGCCATAAGTTACAATGAGAACCATGTTCGCTGGACCCCCATTCTACATGGACAGGGTCAGTTGGATGTATGGGGCCAAGTTGTTGGAATAACCTTAGCTCTTTTATTAGCAATTCCAGTGCATTAGTATGTTGTTCAGTCCACTCCCAGGATTTACCTTTTTTTGAGCAAACAATAAAGGGGGCGAGCAATGATGGAAAAGCCAGGGATGTGTTTACGCCAATAACTTAAAGTTCCCAGAACTTGCTGTAACTCCTTCGTGCTGGAAGGATTCTGTCCATGTTCTATTTTTTTTCAGGGTATCCTGAGGGACAGAAGCAGCTCCCTTAATCTACCAGACCCCCAGGAATTTAACTTCCTGTGCAGGTCCCTGACATTTTGAGTCTGGAATTTCCAATTCCCAAATCTGATAATGTTTTTCGGATGTTTTGCATCATGTCTTGTACACTTTCTTGGCTCTCTCCCCCCTATTAAGATGTCGTCAATATATTGGTATACTGTACATCCCTGTGAAACAGGAATCTCTGATAGCGCTTTAGCTAAAGCATTATGAGCAATGGTGGGGGAATGTTTGTATCCTTGTGGAAGTCGGTTAAAGGTATATTGGACTCCTTTCCACGTGAATGCAAACTGCGCTTTGTCTTGCTCCAGGAGGGGAATCATAAAAAACATGTCTTTTACATCTAAGGCAGCCATCCAAGGATGGGCAGCTCCTTTTATCATTGTCACAATTTCCGCGATACTCGGAACCGCAGCGGTCAGGGGTGCAGTGTTGGCGTTTAACTTTCGGTAATCTACTGTGAAACGCCATTGCCCGGTTGGTTTCTTTACTGGCCACACCGGTGAATTATAAGGCGAGTGAGTCCTCTTAATGATGTTTCTTTTTTCTAAATCTGATACCACCCCGTCTGCTCCTGCAAGTGCAGCTGCAGGCAGTGGGTACTGTCGGACGTTGGTAATTTTAGAGGGAGGCAAAGGTATAGATGTTTCTAATAGGCCCAGTTTAACTGTGTCTAATCCTTTTTTGCGTCCTGCAAAACTCCACGCAGTTCCATCCGGGAATTTCCACATTCGCCCACGCAGCACGTCAAATCCTAGGAGGTTAGAATGTGAGGCACCCACTAACACTTCTGCCCTAGTCATTCCGCTGCTCTCCGGCAACCAGAGGTTAATTTTTGCAGTGGGGCATGTTTTTACCACACCATCAATTCCTGTGAAGTTGACTCTGCGTCGGGTGGGATTTATACCTAGAAGTTGTGCTGTTTCGTTAGTGATTGCAGACATTTGGGCTCCAGTATCAATAATAAAATTTACCAATATCTTCCGGGGTCCAACAGGAATGATAATAACGGGTTCGGAGTCTTTATGAGAGAGCCATTGAATTGCTAGTACCTGCCGGACAGGGTGGCTCACTGCCCTCCCCGGGGATAGGAGTTTTTTTGGCTGGGACTCTGTCAAATCAATCAAGTTACGTTCCGGTGCAGAAGGCACAATTTTCTCACGACTTGGGGATTCTCTGGTTAGACTTTTCTCCCCAGCCACATTATTCTTTCTAGTTAGAGATTGGACTAGTGTACGGAGGTCTCCCGTAGGGACACCGTGCAAGAATTGTCGGGGCACCCCTAATTGTAGGGCTTTACGCCACAACTCATTCCGGTCCTTATCAGGCTTAAACCTTTCCTCCGATTTAGGTTTTTTAGTGTGAGTTCGGACTTGGCGAACCTTTCGGGGGTGTTCGGAGGATTTCTCACTAGTTAGGCTGGCCCAGCCCATTCGGCGCCCATATTGATCTATTTCCTGTACATATTCATTCCAGGTGGGCATGTAGTGACGACGGCCCCGCCTATGAGCACCCCGAGCCTCTCGTATACGATCTTGAGTACGAACAAGGAACGGTTTCAGGCAATCGGGAAGACCACGGATGAGAGGGGCTAATCGATCGGGGTCGATAGGGGCTGACATGGGGATTTCCGAAATTCCTCTCTGTCATACATGGCTTGCAGACAAGCTGCTTTCCGTACAGCCGCAAACAGATCAGAGTAGCCTGTAGCTCTAATCTCTAACGGCTCCCCCCTCTCTCGCGGATCCATACCCCCTGCCCAATAGGCTGCTCGAGCAGTTAGGGAATAATTATGATCCCCAGGCATAGTGGTTAAAAACACTCCTGGTCCCCAAGAGTCTCCTGCTTCTTCCTCACTCAGCATAATTCTGTCCCCCCCTTCAGAAGAAACTCGCCACACGTACTCAACAGCTGACTCTTCTGGTCGCCTCGAATATTTCTCCCTTATTTTTGTTAACTCGGTTGGTGTCCGTGGAACGGTACGCACAGTGGTGTGAATTTCATCATCGTCATCAACCGCAGCTTCAGTTTTAACCAGAGGACGTAAAGGAAAAACTTGGGATTTCAAAGTAAAAGTCCTTTCCTCCTCATCTTCTTCGTCATCCTCACTATTAGACAAAAAATCTCCGGTCTGGGTTCCGGAATTTGGATAACACATTAACTTACGAATCTGTTGGACCTGGGTCGAGGGCTGCATTTTATCTAAGAGCCCAGTCAACCTTTCTAATAATATTTTAAGTTGAGCATTCTGGTTTCCTAAACATTCATTCTCACTCACAAGCTTATCGACGTGAGTTCTTAATTTTTTCTCCTGTCTCCTTTTGCAAGGCTAATGATGACTTCAGCACCTCATTCTCCGATTTCAGGGTTGCATATTCTACAGCTGAAATCAGATTAGGAGCAGGGGTTTCTCTAGCTTCTTGTTGTGCACAAGATAAACAGGCGCCTAACGCAGCACAAATCACACCCTTGCCTTTCCCCGCTCTGAGCTTCTGTGAAACCCGACACTCTTCAATACGTTCCACCACTTTCTCTTCATCCTTCCAAAATTTTGGGCCCACTCCTTCCCAGCCTGGGAAGGGGCACAATCATATTTTTGCAGCAGTTTATCCATGGCAATCCTGCCGACTACGCCAAATTCTGTTGCGTGAAACGGGGCCAAGCGGTTTTGGCAGAAGATAAACCCCCTTGCGTTCTAACACTCCTCACCGAGGTGGGAGGCTAGGTGCGGCTAGGTTTAAATTCTGAGTGATGCCCAATTCAGCACTATCAGTCCAATCGCGTTTAATATGTATTAAACTACTACGATTTGGATACACTAATAGTGGACTGCACCTTCAGTCTAGTCGTGCTCCTGAACTAGCACGGCCTCTCTGTAGTTTTGGTCGCGTTCAGTGAGAAAGCGGAACGACTAGCTACTTAAACAGTGCAGTTTATTTAAACAACAGATATACAGGTTCTTTAGGATTGCCGGTGATAAATACACTGTCTGCAAAGCACGTGCAAATAAAGATATTGCTAAGTATACAAACGCGCGACAAAATTATAAACGATACAGCCTGGCTATAAACGTAGGGTAGAGATTCTCTAGAGAAATTTCTAAGTCCCCGAGAAAGCGCTCGGTGTAATCGAAGTCTTACCCCAAGGCGTCCCTATGGGGGGGAAGAAAGGCTCAGCCCGTCGACTGATCCCGGAAATCAGCGGTGGAATTCTTCGCGATGGTGTCTTCCCTGACATCCCCTCTCTCTTGGGCTATTTTTATATTATTTTTTTATCTTCAAAGTGGAGTTTGAGTGACTTTAGTCATACATACTTTTATTATGATTAATGTATTCAAGGAGGAGTGTTCACACCTCGGGGGCGGATAGCCTCCGGGATGGAGGTGTGTTTTGGTACATTGTGGTGAGCAAAGTTCGCACAAAGGACAGCATTTCATCAACATTTGACGAAAGGTTGGCTCGGGTAGCGTGTAGGCCGCTTATCAGTTCCGTAGTACCATCTCGTCCCCATATCTGCTATTCGTCACAAGGGAAGGCCACGGAACAAGCGTGTTCCGTTCCATCCCTCGTGTAGTTTCGCAAACAACCTCGCGCAGGGAATCACAGATGTTGCATTCTTCGTGTGCTAGCTGTGGCTGTATTCTACCTCAGAAGCCTCTTGATTTTATGACTTTCCTTAATGTGTGAACAATGCTGTATTTTGTATTCTTGGCCAATTTAGTAATTATTCCCACATAATCCACCCCGTGACTACAGTCACTCAAGCTCCACGATAATCAATACTGATGGGGAATATCACATGTCCTCTTATGGCGAGGGATATCAAGTGCAAATACTTCTTGCGGGGTGATTAAGCGAGTTAAGCGTTTCATCATAATCCAAAGTCTAACATGCAAAACAATTGTCAAAGCAAAGCACAATACAGTGAGTACTAGTAGAACAACAACAGGATGGAGCATCTTGTTAAAAAGTCCTGTAGCTGTCGGTGACCATCCAAAGAGGGTGTCCCACCATTCATGTCCACCGTCTCTCTTGACCCTTTCCAGTACATGGTGTATTTCTTCAACATCATGATGGACAGTAATCAGAGTTCTTTGTCCATTTTCTTGGGCCTCTTTCAACAATCGCTTCAATTCATCGTGTTGTAGCAACTTCCTCACTAGTGAGAGATTCATTCCGATAGGGGTAGGCAGCAAATCTCGAATCAATGTGTAATTAGATTGTAGCAATTGAAAAGACGTAACAGGAGCTGAATAACTGAAGTCACATCCAATGATGTTAGTAAAGTTACAAACACAAAGATTTGAGTTATTACTTATATCTACTGCTATGTCATCTACGAATACAAAAGTACAGGGAGACCTCATGCAAACACACCCTTTCCCAATATATACAAGCACAGTTTCTGGGGTTTCATCAGGTTGTATCTCAAAATGACAAACATTCTGGTTGGTGTCAAGACAAATGTCTTGTGCCTTGAGAGTATTACTCTCACAAATGAATCCTTGTTGATCTCGTGAAATGCATGCTTCAACATCAACAGTTTGCCATTTATTCTCGTTTTGTTGTGCCCACACTCTATGCTCTACCGGATGGAGTATAGCTCCATGGTGATTCAACCCCAGTGCGATGAATTGGGTATATGGTGTATACTGAGGCATTGCGTATCGTTAAGACAAAAGCTGTGGCTTTGCTCTCAGTGGGATCATAGGTGAAATTAACCAGATACCACCAGGATTGAAATTTTCTCTCAAACTCAATTGCATTATCCCATATTACTTTTCGAATTTCAGTGGGCAAGGTGCCTTCTTCACCTTCCCTTATAATTGCGGCTGTCATAGATTGCATCCACAGTTGGGCTTGGATACAACTAAGGGCCAAGGAAACATTGTTTGGGGTTGTACCAAGTGCATTTGTTGATCAGCTGATGGTCTTTTTCACCTGTTTCCTCCCACTGAGGCAATATATTCGATAAAAGCCATTGGTGATTTCCCAATGCTGATAGAGAGGACTGTAGAGGATGTTTTAATTTGTCTAGATCACTAGTAGTTGTGACTAGTTTGTTTGCAAGTATCTCAGCATCTGTACTATTTAAGACTCCCAGTCCTGTTCCTAAGATACCAGTCACCTCTCTCTTCAGTCGTTGTGAGGTGTCAACAGTTCGCCGGCCTAACCATGCTGACCATCCTGCATAAGATGTACTCAGGAATGGTGAGCAGGTGGGTTTGATCGCAGAGATATTAATCTGCATTGACAATTCTACTCGTTTGAGGGAATATGTTGGGTTAAACGGTATTTGTTGTTGACCTGTGTGTTTAATGGCATAAGGGCCAATGTTAAAGGTGTAAGGAGTTAGACTAATGGAGGGCTGAGTAGCTACACCCTTGAAAGTTTGTGGGGGTGTAGGTTTGGGTTCATTTCAACAGGTTCAGATGTATTTGAGTCAATCATAAATTCAAATAACAATTCCGTGCCCCTGTAGCCCCAAATACAATATACTATGATAGGTTTGATAAAGGTGAAGTTGTGCCAGCAATCTGAGTTTGGCTCTATAATTTTGTAACAATCAATCAGTGTTATATTTGTCCGGTTTAGTAGAGTCTACATGGATGGTTTCAATACAGTTGGTCTATGGTGAGCAGACCCATTGATTACTCGGCAGCTAATTTGTATTTTCTTTCCTGGGACGGCTTCAAGCTTAGCCATTTGGAGTGAGTCTTTCCAACTCCATTTATCTCTGGAATATACTTCACTTCCTTGTATAACCAGAGTGGAGAGATTTAAATCCCTCATGTTTTCTAGTGTCTCAGTGCTTGCAGTGTATCGTGACAGTGCATTATCCCAAAGCTCATCATCAAGGGGCAGATTCTTAAGTCCGCTCAATAAGGTGTCATTATCGGGGGTTTCAGATAGTGGCAGTGGAACCAGATAGTCTGTGGAGTTGAGTCAGGTTCGACTTTATCTATGCTTTGATCTATCTCATGTTTTGAAAACACCTCATTTTCCATGTAGGACTACAGTGGCCAGGCTCAATTTTCCTTTTCCTGTTCCTGCCATCGCATTGTGTTTTACATAAGCTTGAGACCACGGCCATTCTGGGTCTCTTTGACTACAAACAACAGGGAGTAAAAAGATAAAACTGAATAGCATCAATTCCATCTGCCAATTCGTCATTCTAAAATTTAGGCCTCCAGATGGCCATACATAACAAAAATAATATTATTGCCAGGATCAATGTCAGGATTCCCTGGAGACACTCGAGGTTAGCGTAGGCCAATGCGTCTGTCCACGTACAGTTCTTCCGAGGTTCCTGTAAGACACAAAGGAAAAGAAAATCTGCTCGGTCTCATTTGACCGACGGGGTTAAAAAGAGGGCGAGATCCACCGGGTGCTGATCCGGTGTATCTTCCCTGAACAGTCTTTGGCTTCCCGTGCATGGGGGTTTTTGGGAGTAGCTAACACCATTGGTACTGTGCCAATTTGAGGCATTTTCACTAACACAGGTTGCCCAGGGTGAAATTGTCCCAGGTATTTTCGTGGTTCATTGGGAACTTTTGGAGTGATGATATCAGCAGATACACAGAAAGCTTTCAATTTTAGGACAGCCATCTCCACTCCATCTGTTATTTAATTGATAGATGGCATCATCCAATGGCAAATGCCACCAGGTTCATGAGTTTTTGCAAAACGCTTAACCAATCCATTGGTGCGTTCAACAATGCCATTAGCCTGAGGATAATAGGGAGTATGAAAATACCCATCGAATCCCTTCTTCTTTGGCCCAATCTTGTACCACTGTAGCGGTTAAGTGTGAACCGTTATCACTTTGGATTTCCTCAGGAAGGGGAAGTGTGCTGAACCACCCTTTTAGGCCTTTCACTGTGTTGTTCCCGGTAGCTGATTTGAAGCTGGTGGCCATAGCGAGGCCAGAGATAATCTCCCACTCCGACTAGGACGTATCTTTTCTCACCTGATGATCTCAAGGGCCCAATATAATCAATTTGCCATGAATGCCACAATGTTTTCTTGTCCCGAATGTGTAAAGGAGGCGCCTTACTCGGATGATCTTTATTGAGTCGTAGGCGACATTGTGAACAGGCGGTTACTACTTGTTCACACAGCTTAACCGACACAGGCCACCCCCGGGCTAGACCTTCCTGATACAGATCAGCACGGCCTGTATGGCCACGCTTAATATGTAACCATTCGAGTAAGCGTTCCCATTCCCGACCATCATCTACAATGTCAATTTGCTGCAACCGCGTGAGGCTATCTACCTGTTGGTTGAATTGAGCAGTGATCGAGTTCGAACGATCATGGCCTTTTACCCACCAATGTGCAATGTTCTCTGTCCTCCCATTTCCAACAGTTGCTTCCAACTCTCTGTCTCCCAGATTGGGACTCTATTCACCCTGCCAATCATTGGCTGCCCAGTGTCCAATCCATTCAGTGGCTCCTTTAAAAACAGCATATGAGTCAGTGTAAATGTAAGTAGCCCCACGTTGTGCAGCTAGTAGGACGGCTCTGAGTTCCCCTACTTGTGCGCTACCTTCTCCTGTTTCAATTGCTCTTTCCCCCGTTGCTACTTCCAGTGCTACGGCCTTGTATTTCCACTTATTGTTCTCACGGTGAGATGACGCATCAGTAAACCACACTCCTGTAAGATCACTGCCTTCTTTCAGAGGAGGTGCTTCTTGGATTGGAGATGGTCTGTTTGGTGGGGATTGGAACAATAGGGCACCATCTATATCCTTCTGGAGCTTGGATACTTTGATACTACCTTCAGAGATTGGCATGATATCATTAATGCCTTCTAAATAAGCATACCACTTTCGAACTGTGGGTTTCTGGGCAATGCCGGCTGGTGGTGCTGTCCCTTTACGGACCGCATCTAGGAGACGAAAAGGGCCCCGAACAATCACGCTCTGTTCTCTCCTTATCTGCTCTGCTCGTTGCAATGCTCGCACCAGGGACAGTAAACCCTTCTCTAGGTCTGAATATCTGCTCTCAGTATCATTAAAGGAGTGAGAGCTAAATTCTAATGGTCTCTCCGGTCCTGCTGGTCCCTTTTGCCATAAGTTACAATGAGAACCATGTTCGCTGGACCCCCATTCTACATGGACAGGGTCAGTTGGATGTATGGGGCCAAGTTGTTGGAATAACCTTAGCTCTTTTATTAGCAATTCCAGTGCATTAGTATGTTGTTCAGTCCACTCCCAGGATTTACCCTTTTTTGAGCAAACAATAAAGGGGGCGAGCAATGATGGAAAAGCCAGGGATGTGTTTACGCCAATAACTTAAAGTTCCAGAACTTGCTGTAACTCCTTCGTGCTGGAAGGATTCTGTCCATGTTCTATTTTTTTTCAGGGTATCCTGAGGGACAGAAGCAGCTCCCTTAATCCACCAGACCCCCAGGAATTTAACTTCCTGTGCAGGTCCCTGACATTTTGAGTCTGGAATTTCCAATCCCAAATCTGATAATGTTTTTCGGATGTTTTGCATCATGTCTTGTACACTTTCTTGGCTCTCTCCCCCCCTATTAAGATGTCGTCAATATATTGGTATACTGTACATCCCTGTGAAACAGGAATCTCTGATAGCGCTTTAGCTAAAGCATTATGAGCAATGGTGGGGGAATGTTTGTATCCTTGTGGAAGTCGGTTAAAGGTATATTGGACTCCTTTCCACGTGAATGCAAACTGCGCTTTGTCTTGCTCAAGGAGGGGAATCATAAAAAACATGTCTTTTACATCTAAGGCAGCCATCCAAGGATGGGCAGCTCCTTTTATCATTGTCACAATTTCCGCGATACTCGGAACCGCAGCGGTCAGGGGTGCAGCGTTGGCGTTTAACTTTCGGTAATCTACTGTGAAACGCCATTGCCCGGTTGGTTTCTTTACTGGCCACACCGGTGAATTATAAGGCGAGTGAGTCCTCTTAATGATGTTTCTTTTTTCTAAATCTGATACCACCCCGTCTGCTCCTGCAAGTGCAGCTGCAGGCAGTGGGTACTGTCGGACGTTGGTAATTTTAGAGGGAGGCAAAGGTATAGATGTTTCTAATAGGCCCAGTTTAACTGCGTCTAATCCTTTTTTGCGTCCTGCAAAACTCCACACAGTTCCATCCGGGAATTTCCACATTCGCCCACGCAGCACGTCAAATCCTAGGAGGTTAGAATGTGAGGCACCCACTAACACTTCTGCCCTAGTCATTCGCTGCTCTCCCGGCAACCAGAGGTTAATTTTTGCAGTGGGGCATGTTTTTACCACACCATCAATTCCTGTGAAGTTGACTCTGCGTCGGGTGGGATTTATACCTAGAAGTTGTGCTGTTTCGTTAGTGATTGCAGACATTTGGGCTCCAGTATCAATAATAAAATTTACCAATATCTTCCGGGGTCCAACAGGAATGATAATAACGGGTTCGGAGTCTTTATGAGAGAGCCATTGAATTGCTAGTACCTGCCGGACAGGGTGGCTCACTGCCCTCCCCGGGGATAGGAGTTTTTTGGCTGGGACTCTGTCAAATCAATCAAGTTACGTTCCGGTGCAGAAGGCACAATTTTCTCACGACTTGGGGATTCTCTGGTTAGACTTTTCTCCCCAGCCACATTATTCTTTCTAGTTAGAGATTGGACTAGTGTACGGAGGTCTCCCGTAGGGACACCGTGCAAGAATTGTCGGGGCACCCCTAATTGTAGGGCTTTACGCCACAACTCATTCCGGTCCTTATCAGGCTTAAACCTTTCCTCCGATTTAGGGTTTTTAGTGTGAGTTCGGACTTGGCGAACCTTTCGGGGGTGTTCGGAGGATTTCTCACTAGTTAGGCTGGCCCAGCCCATTCGGCGCCCATATTGATCTATTTCCTGTACATATTCATTCCAGGTGGGCATGTAGTGACGACCGGCCCCGCCTATGAGCACCCCGAGCCTCTCGTATACGATCTTGAGTACGAACAAGGGAACCGGTTTCAGGCAATCGGGAAGACCACGGATGAGAGGGGCTAATCGAACGGGGTCGATAGGGGCTGACATTGGGGATTTCCGAAATTCCTCTCTGTCATACATGGCTTGCAGACAAGCTGCTTTCCGTACAGCCGCAAACAGATCAGAGTAGCCTGTAGCTCTAATCTCTAACGGCTCCCCCCTCTCTCGCGGATCCATACCCCCTGCCCAATAGGCTGCTCGAGCAGTTAGGGAATAATTATGATCCCCAGGCATAGTGGTTAAAAACACTCCTGGTCCCCAAGAGTCTCCTGCTTCTTCCCTCACTCAGCATAATTCTGTCCCCCCCTTCAGAAGAAACTCGCCACACGTACTCAACAGCTGACTCTTCTGGTCGCCTCGAATATTTCTCCCTTATTTTTGTTAACTCGGTTGGTGTCCGTGGAACGGTACGCACAGTGGTGTGAATTTCATCATCGTCATCAACCGCAGCTTCAGTTTTAACCAGAGGACGTAAAGGAAAAACTTGGGATTTCAAAGTAAAAGTCCTTTCCTCCTCATCTTCTTCCGTCATCCTCACTATTAGACAAAAAATCTCCGGTCTGGGTTCCGGAATTTGGATAACACATTAACTTACGAATCTGTTGGACCTGGGTCGAGGGCTGCATTTTATCTAAGAGCCCAGTCACCCTTTCTAATAATATTTTAAGTTGAGCATTCTGGTTTCCTAAACCATTCATTCTCACTCACAAGCTTATCGACGTGAGTTCTTAATTTTTCTCCTGTCTCCTTTTGCAAGGCTAATGATGACTTCAGCACCTCATTCTCCGATTTCAGGGTTGCATATTCTACAGCTGAAATCAGATTAGGAGCAGGGGTTTCTCTAGCTTCTTGTTGTGCACAAGATAAACAGGCGCCTAACGCAGCACAAATCACACCCTTGCCCTTTCCCCGCTCAGCTTCTGTGAAACCCGACACTCTTCAATACGTTCCACCACTTTCTCTTCATCCTTCCAAAATTTTGGGCCCACTCCTTCCCAGCCTGGGAAGGGGCACAATCATATTTTTGCAGCAGTTTATCCATGGCAATCCTGCCGACTACGCCAAATTCTGTTGCGTGAAACGGGGCCAAGCGGTTTTGGCAGAAGATGAACCCCCTTGCGTTCTAACACTCCTCACCGAGGTGGGAGGCTAGGTGCGGCTAGGTTTAAATTCTGAGTGATGCCCAATTCAGCACTATCAGTCCAATCGCGTTTAATATGTATTAAACTACTACGATTTGGATACACTAATAGTGGACTGCACCTTCAGTCTAGTCGTGCTCCTGAACTAGCACGGCCTCTCTGTAGTTTTGGTCGCGTTCAGTGAGAAAGCGGAACGACTAGCTACTTAAACAGTGCAGTTTATTTAAACAACAGATATACAGGTTCTTTAGGATTGCCGGTGATAAATACACTGTCTGCAAAGCACGTGCAAATAAAGATATTGCTAAGTATACAAACGCGCGACAAAATTATAAACGATACAGCCTGGCTATAAACGTAGGGTAGAGATTCTCTAGAGAAATTTCTAAGTCCCCGAGAAAGCGCTCGGTGTAATCGAAGTCTTACCCAAAGGCGTCCCTATGGGGGGGAAGAAAGGCTCAGCCCGTCGACTGATCCCGGAAATCAGCGGTGGAATTCTTCGCGATGGTGTCTTCCCTGACATCCCCTCTCTCTTGGGCTATTTTTATATTATTTTTTTATCTTCAAAGTGGAGTTTGAGTGACTTTAGTCATACATACTTTTATTATGATTATTGTATTCGAGGAGGAGTGTTCACACCTCGGGGGCGGATAGCCTCCGGGATGGAGGTGTGTTTTGGTACATTGTGGTGAGCAAAGTTCGCACAAAAGGACAGCATTTCATCAACATTTGACGAAAGGTTGGCTCGGGTAGCGTGTAGGCCGCTTATCAGTTCCGTAGTACCATCTCGTCCCCATATCTGCTATTCGTCACAAGGGAAGGCCACGGAACAAGCGTGTTCCGTTCCATCCCTCGTGTAGTTTCGCAAACAACCTCGCGCAGGGAATCACAGATGTTGCATTCTTCGTGTGCTAGCTGTGGCTGTATTCTACCTCAGAAGCCTCTTGATTTTATGACTTTCCTTAATGTGTGAACAATGCTGTATTTTTGTATTCTTGGCCAATTTAGTAATTATTCCACATAATCCACCCCGTGACTACAGTCACTCAAGCTCCACGATAATCAATACTGATGGGGAATATCACATGTCCTCTTATGGCGAGGGATATCAAGTGCAAATACTTCTTGCGGGGTGATTAAGCGAGTTAAGCGTTTCATCATAATCCAAAGTCTAACATGCAAAACAATTGTCAAAGCAAAGCACAATACAGTGAGTACTAGTAGAACAACAACAGGATGGAGCATCTTGTTAAAAAGTCCTGTAGCTGTCGGTGACCATCCAAAGAGGGTGTCCCACCATTCATGTCCACCGTCTCTCTTGACCCTTTCCAGTACATGGTGTATTTCTTCAACATCATGATGGACAGTAATCAGAGTTCTTTGTCCATTTTCTTGGGCCTCTTTCAACAATCGCTTCAATTCATCGTGTTGTAGCAACTTCCTCACTAGTGAGAGATTCATTCCGATAGGGGTAGGCAGCAAATCTCGAATCAATGTGTAATTAGATTGTAGCAATTGAAAAGACGTAACAGGAGCTGAATAACTGAAGTCACATCCAATGATGTTAGTAAAGTTACAAACACAAAGATTTGAGTTATTACTTATATCTACTGCTATGTCATCTACGAATACAAAAGTACAGGGAGACCTCATGCAAACACACCCTTTCCCAATATATACAAGCACAGTTTCTGGGGTTTCATCAGGTTGTATCTCAAAATGACAAACATTCTGGTTGGTGTCAAGACAAATGTCTTGTGCCTTGAGAGTATTACTCTCACAATGAATCCTTGTTGATCTCGTGAAATGCATGCTTCAACATCAACAGTTTGCCATTTATTCTCGTTTTGTTGTGCCCACACTCTATGCTCTACCGGATGGAGTATAGCTCCATGGTGATTCAACCCCAGTGCGATGATTGGGTATATGGTGTATACTGAGGCATTGCGTATCGTTAAGACAAAAGCTGTGGCTTTGCTCTCAGTGGGATCATAGGTGAAATTAACCAGATACCACCAGGACTGAAATTTTCTCTCAAACTCAATTGCATTATCCCATATTACTTTTCGAATTTCAGTGGGCAAGGTGCCTTCTTCACCTTCCTTATAATTGCGGCTGTCATAGATTGCATCCACAGTTGGGCTTGGATACAACTAAGGGCCAAGGAAACATTGTTTGGGGTTGTACCAAGTGCATTTGTGATCAGCTGATGGTCTTTTTCACCTGTTTCCTCCCACTGAGGCAATATATTCGATAAAAGCCATTGGTGATTTCCCAATGCTGATAGAGAGGACTGTAGAGGATGTTTTAATTTGTCTAGATCACTAGTAGTTGTGACTAGTTTGTTTGCAAGTATCTCAGCATCTGTACTATTTAAGACTCCCAGTCCTGTTCCTAAGATACCAGTCACCTCTCTCTTCAGTCGTTGTGAGGTGTCAACAGTTCGCCGGCCTAACCATGCTGACCATCCTGCATAAGATGTACTCAGGAATGGTGAGCAGGTGGGTTTGATCGCAGAGATATTAATCTGCATTGACAATTCTACTCGTTTGAGGGAATATGTTGGGTTAAACGGTATTTGTTGTTGACCTTGTGTGTTAATGGCATAAGGGCCAATGTTAAAGGTGTAAGGAGTTAGACTAATGGAGGGCTGAGTAGCTACACCCTTGAAAGTTTGTGGGGGTGTAGGTTTTGGGTTCATTTCAACAGGTTCAGATGTATTTGAGTCAATCATAAATTCAAATAACAATTCCGTGCCCCTGTAGCCCCAAATACAATATACTATGATAGGTTTGATAAAGGTGAAGTTGTGCCAGCAATCTGAGTTTGGCTCTATAATTTTGTAACAATCAATCAGTGTTATGTTTGTCCGGTTTAGTAGAGTCTACATGGATGGTTTCAATTACAGTTGGTCTATGGTGAGCAGACCCATTGATTACTCGGCAGCTAATTTGTATTTTCTTTCCTGGGACGGCTTCAAGCTTAGCCATTTGGAGTGAGTCTTTCCAACTCCATTTATCTCTGGAATATACTTCACTTCCTTGTATAACCAGAGTGGAGAGATTTAAATCCCTCATGTTTTCTAGTGTCTCAGTGCTTGCAGTGTATCGTGACAGTGCATTATCCCAAAGCTCATCATCAAGGGGCAGATTCTTAAGTCCGCTCAATAAGGTGTCATTATCGGGGGTTTCAGATAGTGGCAGTGGAACCAGACTAGTCTGTGGAGTTGGAGTCAGGTTCGACTTTATCTATGCTTTGATCTATCTCATGTTTTGAAAACACCTCATTTTCATGTAGGACTACAGTGGCCAGGCTCAATTTTCCTTTTCCTGTTCCTGCCATCGCATTGTGTTTTACATAAGCTTGAGACCACGGCCATTCTGGGTCTCTTTGACTACAAACAACAGGGAGTAAAAAGATAAAACTGAATAGCATCAATTCCATCTGCCAATTCGTCATTCTAAAATTTAGGCCTCCAGATGGCCATACATAACAAAAATAATATTATTGCCAGGATCATTGTCAGGATTCCCTGGAGACACTCGAGGTTAGCGTAGGCCAAAGCGTCTGTCCACGTACAGTTCTTCCGAGGTTCCTGTAAGACACAAAGGAAAAGAAATCTGCTCGGTCTCATTTGACCGACGGGGTTAAAAGAGGGCGAGATCCACCGGGTGCTGATCCGGTGTATCTTCCCTGAACAGTCTTTGGCTTCCCGTGCATGGGGGTTTTTGGAGTAGCTAACACCATTGGTACTGTGCCAATTTGAGGCATTTTCACTAACACAGGTTGCCCAGGGTGAAATTGTCCCAGGTATTTTCGTGGTTCATTGGGAACTTTTGGAGTGATGATATCAGCAGATACACAGAAAGCTTTCATTTTAGGACAGCCATCTCCACTCCATCTGTTATTTAATTGATAGATGGCTCATCCAATGGCAAATGCCAACCAGGTTCATGAGTTTTTGCAAAACGCTTAACCAATCCATTGGTGCGTTCAACAATGCCATTAGCCTGAGGATAATAGGGAGTATGAAATACCCATCGAATCCCTTCTTCTTTGGCCCAATCTTGTACCACTGTAGCGGTAAAGTGTGAACCGTTATCACTTTGGATTTCCTCAGGAAGGGGAAGTGTGCTGAACCACCCTTTTAGGCCTTTCACTGTGTTGTTCCCGGTAGCTGATTTGAAGCTGGTGGCCATAGCGAGGCCAGAGATAATCTCCACTCCGACTAGGACGTATCTTTTCTCACCTGATGATCTCAAGGGCCCAATATAATCAATTTGCCATGAATGCCACAATGTTTTTCTTGTCCCGAATGTGTAAAGGAGGCGCCTTACTCGGATGATCTTTATTGAGTCGTAGGCGACATTGTGAACAGGCGGTTAACTACTTGTTCACACAGCTTAACCGACACAGGCCACCCCCGGGCTAGACCTTCCTGATACAGATCAGCACGGCCTGTATGGCCACGCTTAATATGTAACCATTCGAGTAAGCGTTCCCATTCCCGACCATCATCTACAATGTCAATTTGCTGCAACCGCGTGAGGCTATCTACCTGTTGGTTGAATTGAGCAGTGATCGAGTTCGAACGATCATGGCCTTTTACCCAACCGATGTGCAATGTTCTCTGTCCTCCCATTTCCAACAGTTGCTTCCAACTCTCTGTCTCCCAGATTGGGACTCTATTCACCTGCCAATCATTGGCTGCCCAGTGTCCAATCCATCAGTGGCTCCTTTAAAAACAGCATATGAGTCAGTGTAAATGTAAGTAGCCCCACGTTGTGCAGCTAGTAGGACGGCTCTGAGTTCCCCCTACTTGTGCGCCACCTTCTCCTGTTTCAATTGCTCTTTCCCCCGTTGCTACTTCCAGTGCTACGGCCTTGTATTTCCACTTACTGTTCTCACGGTGAGATGACGCATCAGTAAACCACACTCCTGTAAGATCACTGCCTTCTTTCAGAGGAGGTGCTTCTTGGATTGGAGATGGTCTGTTTGGTGGGGATTGGAACAATAGGGCACATCTATATCCTTTCTGGAGCTTGGATACTTTGATACTACCTTCAGAGATTGGCATGATATCATTAATGCCTTCTAAATAAGCATACCACTTTCGAACTGTGGGTTTCTGGGCAATGCCGGCTGGTGGTGCTGTCCCTTTACGGACCACATCTAGGAGACGAAAAGGGCCCCGAACAATCACGCTCTGTTCTCTCCTTATCTGCTCTGCTCGTTGCAATGCTCGCACCAGGGACAGTAAACCCTTCTCTAGGTCTGAATATCTGCTCTCAGTATCATTAAAGGAGTGAGAGCTAAATTCTAATGGTCTCTCCGGTCCTGCTGGTCCTTTTGCATAAGTTACATTGAGAGCCATGTTCGCTGGACCCCCATTCTACATGGACAGGGTCAGTTGGATGTATGGGGCCAAGTTGTTGGAATAACCTTAGCTCTTTTATTAGCAATTCCAGTGCATTAGTATGTTGTTCAGTCCACTCCCAGGATTTACCTTTTTTGAGCAAACAATAAAGGGGGCGAGCAATGATGGAAAAGCCAGGGATGTGTTTACGCCAATAACTTAAAGTTCCCAGAACTTGCTGTAACTCCTTCGTGCTGGAAGGATTCTGTCCATGTTCTATTTTTTTCAGGGTATCCTGAGGGACAGAAGCAGCTCCCTTAATCCACAGACCCCCAGGAATTTAACTTCCTGTGCAGGTCCCTGACATTTTGAGTCTGGAATTTCCAATCCCAAATCTGATAATGTTTTTCGGATGTTTTGCATCATGTCTTGTACACTTTCTTGGCTCTCTCCCCCCTATTAAGATGTCGTCAATATATTGGTATACTGTACATCCCTGTGAAACAGGAATCTCTGATAGCGCTTTAGCTAAAGCATTATGAGCAATGGTGGGGGAATGTTTGTATCCTTGTGGAAGTCGGTTAAAGGTATATTGGACTCCTTTCCACGTGAATGCAAACTGCGCTTTGTCTTGCTCAAGGAGGGAATCATAAAAAACATGTCTTTTACATCTAAGGCAGCCATCCAAGGGATGGGCAGCTCCTTTTATCATTGTCACAATTTCCGCGATACTCGGAACCGCAGCGGTCAGGGGGTGCAGCGTTGGCGTTTAACTTTCGGTAATCTACTGTGAAACGCCATTGCCCGGTTGGTTTCTTTACTGGCCACACGGTGAATTATAAGGCGAGTGAGTCCTCTGAATGATGTTTCTTTTTTCTAAATCTGATACCACCCCGTCTGCTCCTGCAAGTGCAGCTGCAGGCAGTGGGTACTGTCGGGACGTTGGTAATTTTAGAGGGAGGCAAAGGTATAGATGTTTCTAATAGGCCCAGTTTAACTGTGTCTAATCCTTTTTTGCGTCCTGCAAAACTCCACGCAGTTCCATCCGGGAATTTCCACATTCGCCCACGGCAGCACGTCAAATCCTAGGAGGTTAGAATGTGAGGCACCCACTAACACTTCTGCCCTAGTCATTCGCTGCTCTCCCGGCAACCAGAGGTTAATTTTTGCAGTGGGGCATGTTTTTACCACACCATCAATTCCTGTGAAGTTGACTCTGCGTCGGGTGGGATTTATACCTAGAAGTTGTGCTGTTTCGTTAGTGATTGCAGACATTTGGGCTCCAGTATCAATAATAAAATTTACCAATATCTTCCGGGGTCCAACAGGAATGATAATAACGGGTTCGGAGTCTTTATGAGAGAGCCATTGAATTGCTAGTACCTGCCGGACAGGGTGGCTCACTGCCCTCCCGGGGATAGGAGCTTTTTGGCTGGGACTCTGTCAAATCAATCAAGTTACGTTCCGGTGCAGAAGGCACAATTTTTCTCACGACTTGGGGATTCTCTGGTTAGACTTTTCTCCCCAGCCACATTATTCTTTCTAGTTAGAGATTGGACTAGTGTACGGAGGTCTCCCGTAGGGACACCGTGCAAGAATTGTCGGGGCACCCCTAATTGTAGGCTTTACGCCACAACTCATTCCGGTCCCTTATCAGGCTTAAACCTTTCCTCCGATTTAGGGTTTTTAGTGTGAGTTCGGACTTGGCGAACCTTTCGGGGTGTTCGGAGGATTTCTCACTAGTTAGGCTGGCCCAGCCCAGCTTCGGCGCCCATATTGATCTATTTCCTGTACATATTCATTCCAGGTGGGCATGTAGTGACGACGGCCCCGCCTATGAGCACCCCGAGCCTCTCGTATACGATCTTGAGTACGAACAAGGAACGGTTTCAGGCAATCGGGAAGACCACGGATGAGAGGGGCTAATCGATCGGGGTCGATAGGGGCTGACATTGGGGATTTCCGAAATTCCTCTCTGTCATACATGGCTTGCAGACAAGCTGCTTTCCGTACAGCCGCAAACAGATCAGAGTAGCCTGTAGCTCTAATCTCTAACGGCTCCCCCCTCTCTCGCGGATCCATACCCCCTGCCCAATAGGCTGCTCGAGCAGTTAGGGAATAATTATGATCCCCAGGCATAGTGGTTAAAAACACTCCTGGTCCCCAAGAGTCTCCTGCTTCTTCCTCACTCAGCATAATTCTGTCCCCCCCTTCAGAAGAAACTCGCCACACGTACTCAACAGCTGACTCTTCTGGTCGCCTCGAATATTTCTCCCTTATTTTTGTTAACTCGGTTGTCCGTGGAACGGTACGCACAGTGGTGTGAATTTCATCATCGTCCAATCAACCGCAGCATCAGTTTTAACCAGAGGACGTAAAGGAAAAACTTGGGATTTCAAAGTAAAAGTCCTTTCCTCCTCATCTTCTTCGTCATCCTCGCTATTAGACAAAAAATCTCCGGTCTGGGTTCCGGAATTTGGATAACACATTAACTTACGAATCTGTTGGACCTGGGTCGAGGGCTGCATTTTATCTAAGAGCCCAGTCACCCTTTCTAATAATATTTTAAGTTGAGCATTCTGGTTTCCTAAACATTCATTCTCACTCACAAGCTTATCGACGTGAGTTCTTAATTTTTCTCCTGTCTCCTTTTGCAAGGCTAATGATGACTTCAGCACCTCATTCTCCGATTTCAGGGTTGCATATTCTACAGCTGAAATCAGATTAGGAGCAGGGGTTTCTCTAGCTTCTTGTTGTGCACAAGATAAACAGGCGCCTAACGCAGCACAAATCACACCCTTGCCTTTCCCCGCTCTGAGCTTCTGTGAAACCCGACACTCTTCAATACGTTCCACCACTTTCTCTTCATCCTTCCAAAATTTTTGGGCCCACTCCTTCCCAGCCTGGGAAGGGGCACAATCATATTTTTGCAGCAGTTTATCCATGGCAATCCTGCCGACTACGCCAAATTCTGTTGCGTGAAACGGGGCCAAGCGGTTTTGGCAGAAGATAAACCCCCTTGCGTTCTAACACTCCTCACCGAGGTGGGAGGCTAGGTGCGGCTAGGTTTAAATTCTGAGTGATGCCCAATTCAGCACTATCAGTCCAATCGCGTTTAATATGTATTAAACTACTACGATTTGGATACACTAATAGTGGACTGCACCTTCAGTCTAGTCGTGCTCCTGAAACTAGCACGGCCTCTCTGTAGTTTTGGTCGCGTTCAGTGAGAAAGCGGAACGACTAGCTACTTAAACAGTGCAGTTTATTTAAACAACAGATATACAGGTTCTTTAGGATTGCCGGTGATAAATACACTGTCTGCAAAGCACGTGCAAATAAAGATATTGCTAAGTATACAAACGCGCGACAAAATTATAAACGATACAGCCTGGCTATAAACGTAGGGTAGAGATTCTCTAGAGAAATTTCTAAGTCCCCGAGAAAGCGCTCGGTGTAATCGAAGTCTTACCCAAAGGCGTCCCTATGGGGGGAAGAAAGGCTCAGCCCGTCGACTGATCCCGGAAATCAGCGGTGGAATTCTTCGCGATGGTGTCTTCCCTGACATCCCCTCTCTCTTGGGCTATTTTTATATTATTTTTTTATCTTCAAAGTGGAGTTTGAGTGACTTTAGTCATACATACTTTTATTATGATTAATGTATTCAAGGAGGAGTGTTCACACCTCGGGGGCGGATAGCCTCCGGGATGGAGGTGTGTTTTGGTACATTGTGGTGAGCAAAGTTCGCACAAAAGGACAGCATTTCATCAACATTTGACGAAAGGTTGGCTCGGGTAGCGTGGTAGGCCGCTTATCAGTTCCGTAGTACCATCTCGTCCCCATATCTTGCTATTCGTCACAAGGGAAGGCCACGGAACAAGCGTGTTCCGTTCCATCCCTCGTGTAGTTTCGCAAACAACCTCGCGCAGGGAATCACAGATGTTGCATTCTTCGTGTGCTAGCTGTGGCTGTATTCTACCTCAGAAGCCTCTTGATTTTATGACTTTCCCTTAATGTGTGAACAATGCTGTATTTTTGTATTCTTGGCCAATTTAGTAATTATTCCACATAATCCACCCCGTGACTACGGTCACTCAAGCTCCACGATAATCAATACTGATGGGGAATATCACATGTCCTCTTATGGCGAGGGATATCAAGTGCAAATACTTCTTGCGGGGTGATTAAGCGAGTTAAGCGTTTCATCATAATCCAAAGTCTAACATGCAAAACAATTGTCAAAGCAAAGCACAATACAGTGAGTACTAGTAGAACAACAACAGGATGGAGCATCTTGTTAAAAAGTCCTGTAGCTGTCGGTGACCATCCAAAGAGGGTGTCCCACCGTCATGTCCACCGTCTCTCTTGACCCTTTCCAGTACATGGTGTATTTCTTCAACCTCATGATGGACAGTAATCAGAGTTCTTTGTCCATTTTCTTGGGCCCTCTTTCAACAATCGCTTCAATTCATCGTGTTGTAGCAACTTCCTCACTAGTGAGAGATTCATTCCGATAGGGGTAGGCAGCAAATCTCGAATCAATGTGTAATTAGAATTGTAGCAATTGAAAAGACGTAACAGGAGCTGAATAACTGAAGTCACATCCAATGATGTTAGTAAAGTTACAAACACAAAGATTTGAGTTATTACTTATATCTACTGCTATGTCATCTACGAATACAAAAGTACAGGGAGACCTCATGCAAACACACCCTTTCCCAATATATACAAGCACAGTTTCTGGGGTTTCATCAGGTTGTATCTCAAAATGACAAACATTCTGGTTGGTGTCAAGACAAATGTCTTGTGCCTTGAGAGTATTACTCTCACAAATGAATCCTTGTTGATCTCGTGAAATGCATGCTTCAACATCAACAGTTTGCCATTTATTCTCGTTTTGTTGTGCCCACGCTCTATGCTCTACCGGATGGAGTATAGCTCCATGGTGATTCAACCCCAGTGCGATGATTGGGTATATGGTGTATACTGAGGCATTGCGTATCGTTAAGACAAAAGCTGTGGCTTTGCTCTCAGTGGGATCATAGGTGAAATTAACCAGATACCACCAGGACTGAAATTTTCTCTCAAACTCAATTGCATTATCCCATATTACTTTTCGAATTTCAGTGGGCAAGGTGCCTTCTTCACCTTCCCTTATAATTGCGGCTGTCATAGATTGCATCCACAGTTGGGCTTGGATACAACTAAGGGCCAAGGAAACATTGTTTTGGGTTGTACCAAGTGCATTTGTGATCAGCTGATGGTCTTTTTCACCTGTTTCCTCCCACTGAGGCAATATATTCGATAAAAGCCATTGGTGATTTCCCAATGCTGAATAGAGAGGACTGTAGAGGATGTTTTAATTTGTCTAGATCACTAGTAGTTGTGACTAGTTTGTTTGCAAGTATCTCAGCATCTGTACTATTTAAGACTCCCAGTCCTGTTCCTAAGATACCAGTCACCTCTCTCTTCAGTCGTTGTGAGGTGTCAACAGTTCGCCGGCCTAACCATGCTGACCATCCTGCATAAGATGTACTCAGGAATGGTGAGCAGGTGGGTTTTGATCGCAGAGATATTAATCTGCATTGACAATTCTACTCGTTTGAGGGAATATGTTGGGTTAAACGGTATTTGTTGTTGACCTGTGTGTTTAATGGCATAAGGGCCAATGTTAAAGGTGTAAGGAGTTAGACTAATGGAGGGCTGAGTAGCTACACCCTTGAAAGTTTGTGGGGGTGTAGGTTTTGGGTTCATTTCAACAGGTTCAGATGTATTTGAGTCAATCATAAATTCAAATAACAATTCCGTGCCCCTGTAGCCCCAAATACAATATACTATGATAGGTTTGATAAAGGTGAAGTTGTGCCAGCAATCTGAGTTTGGCTCTATAATTTTGTAACAATCAATCAGTGTTATATTTGTCCGGTTTAGTAGAGTCTACATGGATGGTTTCAATTACAGTTGGTCTATGGTGAGCAGACCCATTGATTACTCGGCAGCTAATTTGTATTTTCTTTCCTGGGACGGCTTCAAGCTTAGCCATTTGGAGTGAGTCTTTCCAACTCCATTTATCTCTGGAATATACTTCACTTCCTTGTATAACCAGAGTGGAGAGATTTAAATCCCTCATGTTTTCTAGTGTCTCAGTGCTTGCAGTGTATCGTGACAGTGCATTATCCCAAAGCTCATCATCAAGGGGCAGATTCTTAAGTCCGCTCAATAAGGTGTCATTATCGGGGGTTTCAGATAGTGGCAGTGGAACCAGACTAGTCTGTGGAGTTGAGTCAGGTTCGACTTTATCTATGCTTTGATCTATCTCATGTTTTGAAAACACCTCATTTTCATGTAGGACTACAGTGGCCAGGCTCAATTTTTCCTTTTCCTGTTCCTGCCATCGCATTGTGTTTTACATAAGCTTGAGACCACGGCCATTCTGGGCTCTTTGACTACAAACAACAGGGAGTAAAAAGATAAAACTGAATAGCATCAATTCCATCTGCCAATTCGTCATTCTAAAATTTAGGCCTCCAGATGGCCATACATAACAAAAATAATATTATTGCCAGGATCAATGTCAGGATTCCCTGGAGACACTCGAGGTTAGCGTAGGCCAATGCGTCTGTCCACGTACAGTTCTTCCGAGGTTCCTGTAAGACACAAAGGAAAAGAAAATCTGCTCGGTCTCATTTGACCGACGGGGTTAAAAAGAGGGCGAGATCCACCGGGTGCTGATCCGGTGTATCTTCCCTGAACAGTCTTTGGCTTCCCGTGCATGGGGGTTTTTGGGAGTAGCTAACACCATTGGTACTGTGCCAATTTGAGGCATTTTCACTAACACAGGTTGCCCAGGGTGAAATTGTCCCAGGTAATTTTCGTGGTTCATTGGGAACTTTTGGAGTGATGATATCAGCAGATACACAGAAAGCTTTCATTTTAGGACAGCCATCTCCACTCCATCTGTTATTTAATTGATAGATGGCATCATCCAATGGCAAATGCCAACCAGGTTCATGAGTTTTTGCAAAACGCTTAACCAATCCATTGGTGCGTTCAACAATGCCATTAGCCTGAGGATAATAGGGAGTATGAAATACCCCATCGAATCCCTTCTTCTTTGGCCCAATCTTGTACCACTGTAGCGGTAAAGTGTGAACCGTTATCACTTTGGATTTCCTCAGGAAGGGGAAGTGTGCTGAACCACCCTTTTAGGCCTTTCACTGTGTTGTTCCCGGTAGCTGATTTGAAGCTGGTGGCCATAGCGAGGCCAGAGATAATCTCCACTCCGACTAGGACGTATCTTTTCTCACCTGATGATCTCAAGGGCCCAATATAATCAATTTGCCATGAATGCCACAATGTTTTCTTGTCCCGAATGTGTAAAGGAGGCGCCTTACTCGGATGATCTTTATTGAGTCGTAGGCGACATTGTGAACAGGCGGTTACTACTTGTTCACACAGCTTAACCGACACAGGCCACCCCCGGGCTAGACCTTCCTGATACAGATCAGCACGGCCTGTATGGCCACGCTTAATATGTAACCATTCGAGTAAGCGTTCCCATTCCCGACCATCATCTACAATGTCAATTTGCTGCAACCGCGTGAGGGCTATCTACCTGTTGGTTGAATTGAGCAGTGATCGAGTTCGAACGATCATGGCCTTTTTACCCAACCCAATGTGCAAT